>NC_086211.1:16390000-16560389 GCF_035770615.1 Melospiza melodia melodia
ACACCTCTGAACTGAGACTGAAGCGTTACTAGGTGTCCGGTACTCAAGCGAAACCCCAGGTTTTAACAAAGGGGAAGGGAAAACATTATACCATGATAATTATGGAAATTAGGAATGGAAGCTGTGACAAAACAGGGCCTGATTGCATGCAAATTGTCCTTTCCGATCTACTTGCAAAGCTTATCCCAGTCCTTTCTGTTTCCATCTCAGACTTCCCAAAACATACAGCCCAATACCATGGGTTGATGCTACCATAGCACAATTACAGGACAGAGGTAAAAATTTCCAAATGTTACTTCTTGTAATTTAAGTCAGGTTAAGGTGTGTCTTGCAGTTTGCAAGGATGTAAAGGACTCTTTGTCTAGCCCCAACAGGTGAAATTCTGTTTGAGGGGGCTGTAGTGGACATTTCAAAAAATCAGCAAAAAGTTATCAGTGAGTGCTTCATGTTTTGGGTACTCACAATTAATACGGCAACTGCTGGAGAGAGAATGAGGGAGCTTTCATATACTGCCCCAAAAATATAAGCAGCTGCCTGCTGATTTTAACCAGAATATTTATCCTGGATAAACTTGCTAAAAATAAAATGAAGCCAAGAAAATAAAATAATTAGTAGTCTTGATCTGGTTATTTTCTGATAGAAAGTAAGTTTGAGCACAAGCATATGGGCAGGAAGGGTTTGAATGAGAGGACTTGTAAATAAGCTTGATTCTCTCTGGTTTGTAGTGCCAAGCCTTTGATGGTTTACTTTCTTTTTAATTAATACACACCACAGAGGAGCTGGTATTTTCAGACACTTTCAAGACACTTCTGCAAGTGCAGAGTGAAACTGCAGGTGAAAGTGGAGCACGTGTTTCCTATTTCAACACAGCTCACAGCAGCAGTGTGCCATTGCTTGTCCATGATACATGAAGTTTTGACATCCTCTTTTAAGAGGCTAAAAGCCTTATCAGTTCAAGGGGGTGAATGCTGAGGGGCAGGACCATGGTTTAAAAATAATCTAGCAGCAAGAAAAAATATTGAACATCTGCATTCAAGAAATACTAGGAATTGCACAGGAAATTCCTTTAGGAAGACCTGGTTACAGAAAAAAAAAAAAAAAAAAACAACAACAACAAAAAACTGTCAAAAGAAGCCTTTCAGTTTTGTTAGGGACATGCAGAAATTTCATTAAACTTCCTCAAATTCTTTATAGAATTTACAGTCATTCACTGAGGTTTATTTAAACATCTTGTATCTACTTTAATTTGATTTGGTTATCTATATGGCTGCTTCCCATCAGTTGTCATGCTGATGACATTTCTTCCCTCCTGATTTCACAGTGGCCTTTTTCAAATCACTAATGAAATACTACCAAAATAATTATATTTTTTTTTACTTTAGGCCTTACCTAATACAAAAGTTCATCCTCACAATGTGACAGAAGCTGCTACATCATCCACAAAGCGCAACAAAGCAGCAAAACAAGTCTGTGGCAGAGCCCCAGGACAGAAGCAGGAGTCTTAATTTAGGTATCCAGGTTGCTGCTTTCTTTTAAGCAAAGGCAGGCATTAAAAAGGAAGTCTGAAGCTTTCACCAGATTCAGAGGCTTCCTCTTGTACAAACCCAGGCTGAACAAGCCCAGTTATATTCCAGACATAGCAGAGTGCAGCAGCTGCAGGGCAGAGCTGCCCCAGGCCTGTGATGTTGACACCCCACCCAGCTCAAGAGAACCCACTTTGCTTGTCTGTCACAAAGGTGAAATGTCTATGGGCTGATTTTTAAATTGAGTATTTCCTTCCCTTCTCCCAAATCCTTCTGATCCTCCTTTGGCAGTGTTTGAAGCTTTAAATATTGGGTGAATCATTTTCCTTTAAGGTATTTTCGCAGTCTTTCAGAAGCTTCTCTCATCTATGAAGGGAAAGAAAGGTCAAAGAACCCTCAAACCTTTAGGTGTCAAAGGCATGTTTCTCCACATTTCACGAGTGGAAGGAACAAGCCTATTACCCCTATATTTTCCAGTCACTCCAAAATTGAGGCTTGCAAAGCTCTGTTGGCTCATGTCAGTCAGTGGGCCACAGCCATGGAACAGTACCTGGTGTCTGCCACAAAGGGGAAGATGCCGTTTTAGAAGAACACGATGGTGAGGGCCAGGAGCTGGAAGGGAAGGGGAAGGTGCTGTATGTCCTGAATCTGCTGCAAAGACAAGATGTGCCCTCACTCCCCAAGAAAATAGCCCAGCTTCACACCCTTGCCACTTTCTGCAAGCCACTGAAGGGCACAAGAGATTAAGTAACAACAGGTTAAAGGAAAATAAAAGGCAGCTCATATACCTCTAAGTGAAATTTGAGGTGTACTGACTCTAAAACATTCCTTCTGTAACACTATCCAGTAAAGAAAACAAAAAAGATTTCTTATTCTTGTGAAGGATCTGGCAGCAAGAGACTGCTTTGAGCAGGATCTGTTAAGAGTCCACTGCACACCCTTAAGAGAAACACAGCGGAAAGGTACAGTATGAACAGGAGTCACAACACAACTACAGAAACCAGTTGAGAGTATTGTCATGAGAGGGAAGCCATCTAATAGATCAAAGTGCATAAAAATTGCAGACCGAAGTTGCTTGTAATGCTTGTTCCTAGACAGAATGCAAGGAGGAATTGAAGATAAGGGCTGGCAAGGGACCAGTACTGCCCAGATTAGCTATTTGCTATCCTGGATCCTGTGAGCCAGAAAGCAGTTCAGAGGGAGGCCAGCAGAACGCTCCTCTGAGCCACCTACAGTCAGAAAGTAACTGGGTCAGAAAGCTGCTGCCATTCTGAGCACTCCCTGAGCTCTGGAAGGCTCTCGGCAGGGAGCTCTGGGCTGGTGGCTCACAGATGCGATCTCAGCACTGCTCTGCAGGGTTGAACCGAGGGGTACGAATGCCCTCTCCTGGTTAGGACTGGCTCCTGTTGCTGCAGCCTTCCCTACACTCCGGTGGCAGTGCTCCTGTACCTGGGATTTCCAGGATAGAGATGGAAAAAAAACCACCTACCACTTTTTTGGATTCTTGCTGGATAACACCATCCGAGCCCAGCTACCCACTTTATCAAGTACGCTGACTGTAAGGGCTGAAACAAGCCCCAGCACACAGAGGAGGCTCCCTGGGAAAAACAAGAGGTGTTGGAAATTCCTGGGAGTGGAGAACACTGAATGACAAAACCCACTGCATGTAAAATGCGGAATTCTCCATAACTGCTAAGCCTGGATTCTCTTAAAACAGAGTAGGACCCTTCACCTTGTACCACCCTGTCACAATCCCTGAGCTCTGGCCGCTGAGCTCCCATGGCTGCAGGACTGCCTGAGGCCAGCGAGGCTAAAGCCACCAGTCTCTCAGACAGAGCTCAGCTGGCCTATGGCTAGAATGCTCCTGACCTGCAGCAGAACTATGCAATAAAGCCAAGATAAAAGCATTGGGAAACTTCTCTGGTCCCCAGAGCAGGGGAGGCATATCATGGCTGCACAGGAAGCCAGGCTGTACCTCTTCATTGGTTTGACCTGCTGCAGTTGCCCCAGCAGTCTGGTCTGTGAGCACAGGCAGCTCCAGAGTAGTGAGTCTGGTTATGCTGCCTACACCAAAGCAAGTTTTACAATGGTCATCTGCTGCAGATGTTCTTCTCAGAATGAGTTCTTTACACATTTTGTTTTCTGAAACAGCTTCTGAGATGAATGCACACTTTATCTGATGTATTGACCCCTTCACTGACAGAAATATTGACACAGAAGTATTGACAGAAGTACTGTGCTGTGCTTGCAAATGCTGCCTGAGCACAAAACTAAATGTCAAACAAGATGTGACATCCCGTGCCCACCACAGCTTTCTCAGAGAGCTGGAATCAGAGGACACTAATCAGTTTCAACTTCTGCAAGAGATTCATCTCTTTTCTCTGGATGGTGGCTTATACTGCCTTGTTTTGTAAATAACACTTTTCAATTATCGCACTTCTCTAATCACTGAAGCAAGTCTCCCTAACATCACCATGCCAGTAGACTACTCATGTGCTGTTTAACCCTTCCACTTGAGACAGATGTCATCTCACTGCACCAAAAGAAGGAGAGAAGCTCAATCTTTTAAAGATACAAGCCCTAGAACAGATTCACACTAAGAAATATGCAATTAAGGGTCTTCTCACAGTAATTTAAACATGTGGTTTCAATCAGCCATGTGCAAGACATCTTTTGCTGGGACCAGTACAGACACTGCTGCAGAATCAGCAGGTTCTGCTGGGCACAGTACAGAAGAACAAACACATTTCATTCCTGTCTCTTTCACTCTGAAGTTTCTATTCCATGGGAGTACTCCTATATTAAGTACTGACCATCTGTGACTGCAGATGTTAAAATATGTCAAGAAAATAAAACTGTCAGGCTGACACTAGAGAGTTAGAGCGGGTTTTCTGGCATCAGTGCAGAAAACACCACTCATTGCACATAGAAAGCAACAGGAAAAACTGGAAAATCATGTGCCACTTCCGGTTTACCTCACTACCTCTTTCAGGTTCTTTTAATCATTGGACAAAGCAAGCTGGCCTGGGTCTAGAAAACACTAAAGGAGTGTCCACTGTGTCAAAATTCCAAATTTTGTCTCAAAATTCTGGGTGAAGAAATTGAAGACACTCCCAAGACTGGAGAGAGATTCAATCCAAATGCCAGTGCCGGCTCCTTCCCCTTGAACCAGAAAGTTGTGGTAACAATTCTGTGCAACTTACCTAAGAGAAAAATCCTCTCTTGAACAGACAGGCTTGACCAACAGCATGGCACAGAAGCAAGAGCTCTCTCAAGCTGGAGAGCTCACGCTGGAAGCTGGTCTACACATGCCAAGAGGAGGCATGTGCCAGAGAAGTTATGTGCTCGCCTCACAGTCCATTTGTACTAAATCATGCAGGGGCATGGGAGGTGAACTTAGCCATCCTATAAAGGCAAGCAAAAATAATTTCAAAGGCAGAGAAATCACATGTCAGTGCCCACCCTTGAGAGAAGGACAAACTTGTTAGATGGGAAGAATTAAACATTTCAGCACTCATTAAATCAAGGAGCAGTGGTCTACCAACAACAAAAGTCACTGGGGAAGAGGAAGTGAAGCCAACTGGTAGGACAAGGGTCTAGAAGGCAAAAATGTATCATGACCCTTTCATAAGATGTATTATAAATGATCAGCCAGAAATCCAAATTAATAAATGTGAAAGATTTTTATCTTCGCAACCAAAATACGGTCCTCAAAAACCACAGCCAAAGAGAGAGCGCTGAGCCTCAAAAACCACAGCCAAAGAGAGAGCGTTGAGCCTCAAAAACCACAGCCAAAGAGAGAGCGCTGAGCCTCAAAAACCACAGCCAAAGAGAGAGCGCTGAGCCCGGGATCGGCGCTGGGTGTACCTGGATCCGACCTCTATCCCATCGGATATCCCTCTGTTCATGAATGCTGTTTCCAGCGGGGCTGTTTTATACAGTTTTTCATGCCTGAGGCAGAGGTGCCCTGATTTCTTTTGTAACCCCGCTTATGTATGAAGGTTTCTTGCACTGTGCAGGGCCAGACAATCGCTGTTTCCTGAGTAGTGGCAGGTGCTGATCATGTCAGGGAAAGTAGTGTATTCAGAGGTATGTTCCTTGGCGACTTTGGTTATCTTGATTGATGATATCTACCAAGCAATGCTCACCCTTGGGTGTTCCCTGATAGCTCCAGAGAAAGTCCATCTCCATGCTGGCCAGTTCTTTCATTAGTAGACAAAGGATTGTTCTCCTGCTGCCTCCAGGAGTTTTGTAATTCCAATGTAGTTATCTGTCTCCAGGCTGCTCGTGGTCAGAGGCTCGTCAGAGTATTTTACAATTTTTATTATATATACATTCTCCCCTTAAGCATGAATTCTTTTATAACATATGTTACAAAATGTAAATATGAAAATATGTATATGTGAATTCCTTACTACTAAGTGACCCATTTCCAAACCAAAGAGCCATGAACATCATTGGGAGGAGGTATGGCAAGCCCTTGAAGTGCAAGCCTAAAGCAAACATGAGGGATCCCAGCACAGTGAGAAAAGAGAAAGTAACATCTAGGAAGAAAGTAAAATCTAGGAAGAAACAAAAAATGCACAAACCTCAACAGAAATGCATAAGTCAGGACAAAGGCATTCTGTGTCAAAAAGCTAAAGAACCTCAAAACACACCAATAAACTGTATCAGTTTACTCACCACTTTCAATTTTGTAAAGACTGGTCTCTTTATTAAATGAGTTGGCAATCATCAAAATAATGATATTTTCAGTGGTGGGAACTTAGGCAGGGGACTCTTAAGAGAACTCTGAACTCTCTAGGCTCTGACTCTGCCCTGAGCTCCATTGCAGGCTATGACCTAGAGAACATGATCTCGTCTGTGCCTCTCTCTCCTAAGACATTTACCTCTGTGATACCGAGTGAGAAGGACTAATGTGGATTTTATTTATGCCTCAACAAATGTTGCACACATGGAAGATTCCTGTGAAGGCTGTAGGTGTGCTGGCAGCCCTGCCCCCGGGCAGGCTTTGCCCGGCCACTCGGGGCAGGGGAGGCTTCCACTACCGGCCTGGGAGCGACATCCCCCTCCGCGGCACTCGCGGGTGGGAGAAATGCCCGGATGCCTGGGAAGAATGCCCAGGAAATCGGGCTATGGGGAGGAGCTTTAGCGAATAAAAGCAGTTAACTGCGACACAACGAGAGCCTTTATTCTGTGGGTTTCTTGGAGGAAGTGGGGGCTCGCCTGTACTGTTGGTTTGGCCCTTCCCTCCTCAGTTTTTCGTGCTGGTGGTCCTGCTTCCCTGTCCACACCTGCTTTGCCTTGCTTCACCATTTCCGCGCACCAGCTCATCCCCACGCTGACCTCTCACTCCGCCGCCCCCGCTGTGTTTCCTTCACCCAGCTGCGGCCGCATGCCCCGCAGCCCCGACCCGCAGCGGCCAGCAGGAGCCGGTTTGCGCCCGGCCTCTCACAGGAGCCGGCGAGGCTCGCTGTGCTTGCAGCCGATGCCGGAGGCACACTGCCGCTGTGAAAGCGGTGCCAAGCCGCCACTAGAGCCACGCAGCTCGCTGTGGCTTGCGACACGCAGCGCCGTTTGCCATGCTGATGCTGACAGAGCGCTGAGGTTCCTACGGTAACACTGTCCCTGTCTTCTGTTTCTCTCTCCGTCTCTCTTTTCCCCTCTCTGCTCGCGTGTCTATCCCCTTCAGTAGGAACACTCCTTTACCAATAAACGGTTCTCAGATAAAATATTGTCCCGTTTGCTCTTTATTTTCGTCTGAGAAATCTATCAAAAAAAATTATCCCCGACTCCCTCTTTAACAGCATGTCTTGGTTTGAAAAGACAGGTGTCTGCTAAGGAGGGCAGGAGCCTCTCTTGTAATGGAAAATGTCAACCACCTCCCTCTGAATTGTTATAATTTTGAAATTAAGGGGCTCTCAGGCAAGGATATGGGAGTAGGAATAACAGTTCTGTATTAGGGAAAATAAAAATGCAGTAATACAGAACAACACTGACAAGAGTCAGAACAGGACCTGGCACCCTGTGGTGTTGGCACCATCCAGGGTGGTGGCACAGTCCCATTCAGTGGCGGCTGCAGCCCTCCTGCAGTGCCAGCTGTGGTTCTGTTGGAGCAGGGATCCTGCACAAGGGGGGAGTTTTCCTCTGAAGGTCCAGGGATGCTGTAGATTACCCTGGTCTTCCTCTGGGAATCCAGTGGGAAAAGGCTGCTGTGGTTTTCCAAATGTCAGATTCTATCCAGGTGGGAATGCTTGGCTCCTCCCCCTGGGAGGAGCATCTCCCAATGGGATGATGGAATCATTTTATCAGCCATGCAGTGAGACTCAATGGCCCATTAACAGAAGATATCTCCTGGAGGCAGGGTGGGTCTGGAAGAGGTAAAGAAAACTGCCCCACCTCTGACAGATGGCAATAAAATACACACTCCCAGCCACATCTTGCATTTGCAACTTAAGACACAGCAGAATGAGACACAAAAAGTGTGACTGCATCTGCCAGAAGTGCTTGGTCTTAGCTTTCAGCAAACACCAGAGCAAATGCCAGAGCTGGGAGCAGAATCCTGCTTTATCAGTTTGTCCCATCAAAAACATGCAATACTAGTCTCTGTCACGTCTGTGTCAGCAAAAAGTGTGGTTACTGCCATGCTGTGTCAATTCAGCCTAAGTCAGTGGTCAAAAGATGAATGTCTCAGTTGCTTAGCTGACCATCTCATCCACACACAAAGCTGTCCTTACCCTTCCCACCTCTGTGGTGTTAGTACAGTGGAAGCTTTAATCATCCCTTTGAATTATTTGAATGCATTGAAAGGGCAGCCTGACATTCCACTTCAGTACAAGAATAAATTAATTGAATCCCAGAATTGACAGCAATTTCCCACTTTATCAATCAGGTATCCAGCCAGAATAACCATCACTGATTTCTAGGAGAAAACCAGAACAGAAATGTACGTCTCACTGCCTGGAAGCAACTATCAAAACACCCACTCCCAAAGCTAGAGCAAAGTGACTCACATCCAAGCATAGATTGCCCATGGCAGGTTTTACTGAGCTGGAGTCATTCACAAGCCTTCCACACAGTCCACTGTGCAATTACACCTGATGCTGTTATGGTAAGTTCCATTGAGGTCAGGTTCTGCACAAATCACAAAGCATTTGTGAGGTGCAGATACAGACAAAAACTCATGTATGTCTTTAAAAATGAAGTTCTTCCCTGCTAGATTTCTATTTTGTCTGCTCATTTCCCACTTCCATGACCAATCAGCCATTAGGGGGCTTGTGTCTTCTCCCTGAAAGCCAGCCCTTGTCAAATGGGAAGTGACTGGCCAATGGCACAGTGCAGCTTCCCTTTCCCTTCTTGTGGCAGTGGCAGCAGTAGCTCAGCACTTTTATGCACATTTCAGTCCAGAAGCAAAGCCAGGAAACTCCACCATCAGCTTTATCTGATCCCTTCGTTTCTTGGCTATAGTTCACCTTGATCTGACTCCTTGTTACATAGTATAAAGTTTTAAGCAACATGTAAATATGAAACTTAGTGTTAGTCTGCATTAATTCATAGTTCTAAAGCATTTGCTGAAGAGTAGGAAACTGGTAGACTTGGCATGATTTAATAGCGTTAACTACTGTTGTTGTTTGATGCTGGCCAAATGCCAGGCACCCACCAAAGTCGCTCACTCACCCTCCCCTGCCCCAGCTGGGCAGAGGAGAGAAAAATGTAATGAAGGCTTCATGAGTTAAGGACTGGGGAAAAAAACACTCCAAAAGCAAAACAGGCTCAGCTTAGAGGTACAAATTGAATTTATTCCTAACAAAATCAGATGAGAAGAATGAGAAGTAAATTAAGCCCTTAAAAACACGTTTTTCCCCCAACCCCTCCCTCCTTCCCGCCAACAGTGCAACAAGACAGGGCCTGGAGGGTTTGGTCAGTTCATCACCCCAGGTTTTCTTCCACTGCTCAGGGAGAGGGGTCCTTGCCCTGCAATGCTGTGGGGTCCCTCCCACATGAGTCAGTTCTCCATTAATTCTGCAGTGTGGTTCCAGTCTCTGTGGTTCCAAACAGCAGCTCCCTGCAATCTGCTGCAACATGAGCCCCTCCCACAGACACACAGTGTCCCCAAACTGCTGCAGCGTGGGTCACTCTTCCACAGGGTGCACTCCTCCCAGGATAGGCTGCTCCAGCCTGGAAGCAAGGGCCCCCTCTCTCCACCAGGTCTGCAAGGGGCTCACAGCCTCCACCAGTACCCACCTGCTCTGGCCTGGGCACCTCCCACACAGGCTGCAGGTGGATCTGCATCCCCCTGGATCCCCGTGGGCTGTGGGTGGATCTCTGCATCCCCATGGACCCCACGGGCTGTGGGTGGATCTGCATCCCCATGGACCCCACGGGCTGTGGATGGATCTCTGCATCCCCATGGACCCCACAGGCTGTGGGTGGATCTCTGCATCCCCCTGGATCCCCACAGGCTGTGGGTGGATCTGCATCCCCCTGGATCCCCACAGGCTGTGGGTGGATCTGCATCCCCATGGACCCCACGGGCTGTGGGTGGATCTGCATCCCCATGGACCCCACAGGCTGTGGGTGGATCTGCATCCCCCTGGATCCCCACAGGCTGTGGGTGGATCTGCATCCCCCTGGATCCCCACAGGCTGTGGGTGGATCTGCATCCCCCTGGATCCCCACAGGCTGTGGGTGGATCTGCATCCCCATGGACCCCACAGGCTGTGGGTGGATCTGCATCCCCCTGGATCCCCACAGGCTGTGCGTGGATCTGCATCCCCACGGACCCCCACAGGCTGCAGGGTGACAATCTGCTTCACCACTGCCTGCAGAGGAATCTCAGCTCCAGCACCTGGAGCACCTCCTTTCCCCTCCTTCTCAAATGACCTTGGTGTTCCCCTCACATGTTCTCACCTCCTCCTCTTCTCTGGCTAGAAAACTGTGCCCCACTTTGTTTTGATTTTTTTTTCCTAAATATTTGTTATCACAGAGCCGTTATCATCATCTCGCATTGGCCCAGCCTTGGCCAGCCTTGGCCAGCAGCATGTCCATCTTCAGAGCCATCAGGGATTGGCTCTGCTGGGCTTGGTGGAAACTTCCAGCAGAAGCCACCTCTGTGCCCCCCCCCAAAAAAAAACTACCAAAAAAACCATTCTGTTCAAAACCAACACAGCTACTGAAAGGCAACATCTCCTCAACACCATATGATCAGGAAAACCCCTGCTATGATCTTCCAGCTACTGAAAATCCATCTGCATTAAAAGATGAGCTCTGGGTCTTCATACCAGCAGGCACAAGCTAAACATCTCAAATAAGCACAAGATAAACATGATTTTAATTAGGTGTTTTTTTATATGGCCATTGTATTCATAACCCTTCAGATCTGCTGCAGCGGAAATATCTGAGGATGCAAGGAAGCAGCTCTCTAGAATGAAGTATTTCACTGCAAGTATTCATCTCATCTGCTCCAACTACTGTGGTACCACTGGTGTGTGACAGGGAGAGGCTAAACTCACTAGAGTAAAAATATGTCGAAAGTGTCAACAGATAAAAATTCTGTTTGCACAGTACAAGTAACAGAAAAATATGGCTTAGTTTTACTACCCCATAAACTTACCTAGGTTACAAAATGTGACATAATACTGACCTATTTTTCAGGGGTCAAGCTCATGTTTGCCATAACAAACTGCACCTAATTTAGCCTGGAGTTCACTGTCTGAATATTAAGGATTGACTGCATTCAAATTAAAAAGAAAAAACAACCAACTTGCAAGCTGTAGTTATTTTGCCCTGGCTACTGAGACACACAGAGAATAGGATGGTGACTCTCCATCTACAGACACTGACCTGCCAGAAGACAGCACATGTGAGGCAAATCCTCTCAGGAGACATGGAACTAAATGCAGACATGACAGGAAAATGAGTCAAATAAGAATCTGTCAGGCGTTCAGAAACTAAGCTTTGGCACTCTGGCATCTCTACAGAAATCCCAACAATCTGCAAGAATGTGGGTTTGAACCTTGAACAATAGCATTTTCCATCATCTAAGGCTGTAACTAGTTTTTACAAGATAGAGTCATCCTCCAATCCCCCTGCACATCTCTGTCTCTGGGTCAGCAAACGTGAAGTGATGCCTTGCAGTACCAGGAGTTGTATCTGGAGACTGAGGAAAGCTTTTCTTGTGCCCTACCTCCAGTGCCTCTTCTTGACCACTGTCTGCCAGCCCAGGGCAGGTAATTATGGTCAATGCTGTGGGTCTCCTACATGCAGTGGTGCAAAGTCCTGATTGGCATTTTTTAGTGTGGAGATGGGGAGCTGACAACCATTGAGCAAGGGCAGGTGTTACATTCCCAGTTATCCTGGCAGCAGAGAAAGCTCAAACCCCTCCCAGCTTGCCGTGGCTCATGCATCTCCACAGTGGATATGCCTGTAACAACTGCTCACCCCCAGCATCTGGGAGGTAAAACCCTGGAACGTGACTCTGGTAGCGACACCACAGGAAAAGGTTTGGAAACTCCGCTGCCAATGCCTCTGTTTCGCTGGTTCAGCCCTTTTCACATGGCCTGGACAGAGGCCAAACACGTACCCCCAAAACCAACCCTTGGCATTCATGCCCTGGAACTGCTGGTGAGAAGGTGGTTGAAGAGCAGTATGGCAAACCTGTAAGAGGCTGAGGTAGAGGGGATCCTCCTCACCCTCCCATCACGTCCCTCCTGTGGGTCCCGCCAAGCCCCAGTCGGGCCCTGGGTGCAGGGGGCCCAGCTTGACCTGCAGCCTCCCAACACTTTATTTAAGACACAGAGAAGAGCTCTCTGAAGGAATAGCACAAATGAATTGATAGAAACCAGCCAAGTGTTAATTAGAGGTTCTTCATTATCACGGGAGCATGCCAATGACAAGGGAAAACAATGCATTCCACACTCCAAGCCCATATATGATTGAAAGGGCAAGTATATTTCTCTTTCCATTTGAAGAGGATTTCCTAGCCAAATGAGGCATAAAGAGCCATCAATAAGGCAAACCCTCAATGACATCTTTGCAGACCAGTGCGTTACCTGGTCTTAAACAGACCTTGGGAAATACATGAGCAAGATTATGACATGGCAGTCTGTCCCTCATGGCTGGCAGCAGGTTTGCGAACTCAGGAGTTTCTTCCCACTCACTTGTGTCAGTGGATCAAAGATTCACACACAGAAGGAAATGTGATGTTAAACAAAAGTTTTTCAATAATATCTACTGAAAATAGTTCAAGAATAATTTTAGGAGTAACTGACTTGTGAAGAGTCAATCTACAAGGAATCCTAAAAGTCTATTTTTATAAATGCTGTTGCTTTAGACATTAGTTCTGCAGTCGTGTAGTTTTTATTTTGGCCTACCCTATGATTTCCCCCTTCCTTGATCTGCAGGTGTGGAGGATGCAGAAACAGCGTTCTTGTCTTATGTGAGGAGGATGCTTCATGCTGCCAACCCATGTCCTTACCCAGCTGTGCTGGGCAGACAGAGCCCCTGACATGCAGTCACCTGCTCATGCATCCCAGTGGGATGGAGATGAGAACTGGAAGGGTGTCTTAAGTTGCAAATGCAAGATGTGGCTGGGAGTGTGTATTTTATTGCCATCTGTCAGAGGTGGGGCAGTTATCTTCTGTTAATTGGGCCACCTGTTAAAACCAGGTGGGGCAGTTTTCTTTACCTCTTCCAGACCCACCCTGCCTCCAGGAGATATCTTCTGTTAATGGGCCATTGAGTCTCACTGCATGGCTGATAAAATGATTCCATCATCCCATTGGGAGATGCTCCTCCCAGGGGGAGGAGCCAAGCATTCCCACCTGGATAGAATCTGACATTTGGAAAACCACAGCAGCCTTTTCCCACTGGATTCCCAGAGGAAGACCAGGGTAATCTACAGCATCCCTGGACCTTCAGAGGAAAACTCCCCCCTTGTGCAGGATCCCTGCTCCAACAGAACCACAGCTGGCACTGCAGGAGGGCTGCAGCCGCCACTGAATGGGACTGTGCCACCACCCTGGATGGTGCCAACACCACAGGGTGCCAGGTCCTGTTCTGACTCTTGTCAGTGTTGTTCTGTATTACTGCATTTTTATTTTCCCTAATACAGAACTGTTATTCCTACTCCCATATCCTTGCCTGAGAGCCCCTTAATTTCAAAATTATAACAATTCGGAGGGAGGTGGTTGACATTTTCCATTTCAAGAGAGGCTCCTGCCTTCCTTAGCAGACACCTGTCTTTTCAAACCAAGGCAAAGGGCAAGAGGGCAAAAGTGAGGAAAAAAACCCACAAAATTTGTAAGTTGTGATGCAGAATATAAATAAGTGAAAGGGAACAAAAATGAAGGGAAAACCCACACCAAGTGGTGCACAAGCAATCACTGACCATCAACAGACTTATGTCCAACTGGTCCCAGGCAATGATCACCATGGATACCTTGGAAAAACCTCCTCCCCAGCTTACTTGCTGAACATGATGCGAGATGATCACATCTCACAGCAGGCACCAGGGAGCATATATTTTCATGGGGAAACTGGCATTGTGCCAGCATCCAACCATGACATTTTTGGTTCCCATGACCAGGAATCGAATTTTGGGCAAGTGATAAGATACAACTGTGAGATGGGATCAAAGAGGAATAAGAGCAAAGCATGTATTAGTTTAAGGTGGATTGATAGTGAAAATCTAGCAATATAAGTAGAAGTGTGTTTCATGTAATTTTGATAATAATTTTGGAATTGTGTGTTCTCAGAGGAGAAGGGTGGAGTGTCCTGGTTTAAAAAGGAAGTGAGTTTTTTGGGATGCTGTGGTCAAACCAATAGGTGCTCAGATTTGAATATTGGCACCTGGTGTGGCCCCTGAGGACATGGATACGCCTCTGAGCACACAGGGAGTTAAAGCCCAGGAGAAGCTCTCTTGGTTGCGGTGGGTGAGAGGTTCAGAGCTGCCCTGGCTGGGCGGGGCAGGGGAAGCCGTGCGGCCGGTGAGGGGAGCCGGGCCTTGGACAGAGAGGGGAGGCGAAGGGCCCTGAGGATGGAAGGGTGGAGGAGCACTGAGAGGCATCGGGCAGCCCCCCCAGAGAGAGAGAGAGCCTGTGCCTGTGATTGTGCCGCCTCAAAATTTGGTATCTTGTGCGGGCAGCATGGCCGAGAAGGAGAAGCAGGGGGTGCGGTGAGAAGGTGCACGGCAGGGCAGCATGGGAGCTCTGGACAGGCAGAGCCTGAGATTTTAATCCTTTTCTTGTGTTGCAGTGTGTTGCAATTTCCTGCTTTAAACTTCCCAGTCCCTTCCCAGGTGTGGCAATACCCCTCTCCCTTCCCCCTCGCCCCGTTGCTGAGTGAGTTCTGTCAATCAGTTTTAACATTCCAGCAAGGCCATCGTGTCTGGTCAAGTTCAAAGGATGCAACTCAGGCCTGGGGGTCATTGGCCGATCTATGTGTCCCTTGTCCCCTGAGACCCTCCCCTTCCCACCTGGTTGGTGGTTCACCTGTCCCTTCCCTCCCCCTGTCCCTGAGCTTAAAAAGTCACTCAGGCCATGTGCTCACGATTCTGTTGGAGCTGTTACCTAAAGATTCAGATGTCTGTGACCATAGAATAAACTCTGGATATAAACCCTCCGACAGAATCCGCTCTCTTTTCCTCTTCACCATCGCCTGAAGCCTTCCACCTGAGGTAAACTGTGTTACAGGGCTTGCAAGGGTTCCTCAGGGGTGAAGAGACAGATGAGAATCTTGATCTCATGATCAGAAGGCTGGATTTATTAATTTATGATATATAATACATTAAGGCTATACTAAAAGGAATAGAGACAAAAGTTCAGAAGCTGCTAAGCTAAGAATAGAAAAAGGAATGAATAAACAAAAGGATCTCTGATCTGTCCCAGAGAAAGCTTGGTCTTTGATTGGCCCTTAACTGTAAACATGGAACATGGGCCAATCACAGGTGCACCTGTTACATTCCTCAGCAGCAGATAACCATTGTTTACATTCTCTTTCTGGGGCCTCAGCTTCCCAGAAGGAGGAAAAATCCTAAAGAAAGGATTTTTCACAAAAGATGTCTGTGACAAAACTGAGTTTCTACAAGCCTGGACTTGTTTCAGGTCCCAGCTGCAACCTCCAGCCAGCCAAAGGTGTCTCTGGGGTGAAATACCACAGTTGCTGCCTTTGGCCAGCAGCAAGGGTCAGACAAGCTCAGGCACAATCTACCTGGTAATATTGGGATCATATTCCAATATTCTTGGATGATGGAAACCTCACAAAATGCTGATCCTTTTAGGGCTGAATGAGAAGATAAAGATGAAATAGGAGGAAATGGGCTAGTGTGATGCAAGTTTGTGCAAGTGAAAGATGTCTGAGAGAAGTTGAGAAGAATCCTAGGTGGGAGGAGGTGATGGAGTGGCCTTTGACTGGACTTTTCTTGTATAGCCATGGACAGAAACATTTTTTCCTGTGACACAGAGACTTCAGTTAGGGGGAGGCAATGGCTTGGAGCCAAGAGAGTGCAGTGATGTTATGTAACGGAGTGCATGAACAGAGACAACGGGTGAGGAGGGTGGTGGTGCCCTCCATCTTCAGGGAAGAAAAAGATCTCTGTTCTTGAGACACCTCGGCCCCAGGGGGTGAAATGTGGGGGAGACAGGTGTCCCAAAAGTGACAGACTATGCTCTTTTTGGAACTGGGCAAATCATCCTTCAAAAGGGAAACCCCAGAAGCAGCCCTGGTCCATGTGCAGTGGTGAGAGCACTGGACATGGAAGAAAGATGTCACGATGGCAAAGGATCTCCAGGTGGTGCCACGTGTGACATGGAAACACAAGAAGTCAACTGTGTTTCCTGAGGAAGCCTATGGCACAAGAGGGACTCCTCTCTTCTTGATGAACTGAGAATTGATTATCTGAAGGGTGGAGATGGACTGAGTTGGTGATCTGAGGGGTGGTACCTGAATTGAGAATCCAAGGTTTTGTCCTGTTGTGATGTACTGGAAATTTGGTGGGGGAGGAGGAATGTTTTTAGAAGGTTTTCATTCTGAGTTCTGTGTGTGTTTCTTTTTACATATAGTTGCAGGTTAATAAAGTTTTTTTTTTTCTTTATTCCTAAGTTGGAGCCTGTTTTGCTCTATTCCGGGTCACATCTTACAGCAGACACCAGGCAGCATCTATTTTCATGGGGGCACTGGCATTGTGCCAGCTTCAAACCATGACAATCATCTATAGCTATAGCTATATCTATCAATATCATCTATATCTATATCTACATTTTAGAAATATTTTCTGTATATATTGTATGTGTATATGGGAGTATCTATCATTATATATATTGCATAATGTTCCATGTTATATCTATGTAAATATTATTTTTTTTTTTCACATTTATGACATATTGCCCTCTCCCTCCTTTCAATCCTTGGATAACAGGCTGCGTGAATTTCTTGTGTAGAATTAACTTAGTTTTTGAATTTTACTATTTTTCCTCCTTTTTAGCACCAGCCCCTAAGTGACCTGGAATATAGATTGGTAGTGGGTTTGCTTTCTAAGCCCTTAGTGAGAATGAGGATATAGGATATATATATGAATAGTGATGGAGAGGTCAGATACTCATGAGAGATTTGTAATGGTTGCATCAATGTTTGTACAGATTCAGGCTACCCTGTGTCCAGAAGAATCTCTAGGCTGTTTTTAGTGAGGAAAGGGACACGCATAAAAATATTTCAGGTGCTTAATCCATTAATTTTCTCAACATGGCCAGGTTTAATACTTCTTCCTGAATCCACATGTCAGCAACTCTGGTGTCTGTGCTGTTGTGAGAACTTCCCAAGAGATAACCAGATCTAATAGACATGACTGATTAAAAACCTATGATCCAGACACCATTTGGGATGTCACTCTGAACCTTGAACAATAGTATTTTCCATCAGTGTTGCTATTTTCATCCTGTATCTAGTAACAAGCCCTTATGGAGGGGATGAGGTGTGGACTTTTACAAGGGAAATAGAGGAAGGAGAGCAAAAAAATTAAAACCAAGAACCAACAGCGCATCAGAAACCTCATCTACTCACAGCAATTAAGGCACAAGAACCAGACCAAACCAGATAGAGACTAGCATTCTTCTTCCATTATTGCTTCAAGGAAGAAGAGTAATATTTGTTAAGAAAAATAAATTAGCTGACAAGTAAGACAGAAATTTTGAACATAATCTATGGAAATCATCCTTGAAGAAACCCTTTGAGGAGGAGGATCCATGATGGCTTGTAAATCCTGGAGCATGTTTGTCAGAAGCTGGTTTACTCAATATTTACCTTAGGTTCTACCTTGTAAGGGTATATACGAGTTTAGTATTGTCTCCTGGTTATTGGGCCTCTTATGCTCTGTCAAATCCCAGTCATCTTAATAATTAACTTGAATTTATAGATGCTCAGTCCTTCTGATTTTCATTTGAACTATTACCTTGTTCCTTCACTTGTGCATCCATAAATATATCATAATAACATTTTGCCTTGGCTGCAAATTTATTGCAAAATGGTAGCACTTTTTTTATTTTCTAGAGCTCTTGGAAGTCCTGGTTTTAGTCCTCTCATAACAACCTATGCAGAGAATTGTAATTTTAATGTAAGTTTTACAGAAAAGTCCCTGGAAGTAGTATCAAGTCATCTCCTGCCCCTGATCCTCTTGTGCCAGTTTTTTTTCTGATGTAATAGATTTAATTTTCTATCTGAAAACAGGCAATCTCTCCTGGTATATGCGTCTTCTTGTTTATCTGGATTTTCTATCAACAAGCTCTCAGTCTCAGGGATTTCTCAAGTGTTATAAACAGTCCTTTAGCATTTAACTTATTGAAGCATATGTCATTATTTGCATTCTGTTTCCAAGGGATTACTTTACATGAGAGAAAACAGCAAGATTTGGTTTGTGACATGTATTAAACCTTTTTGAAAAGAAAAATTCTCTTCAGTCATGAATAGTCAGGTTAAAGTACAGCTGTAGTATAGATAAGGTTTTCAGATAGGAGAGAAATTTTATTTTTTCAGGTGTTATACTTAATTTTGCAAAAAAATGTGTGTTTCCTCTGAAAAGAGAGTCAGCAGGAGGGTTATTATGTAGTAGTTCAACATATTTTGCCATGTCCTTCTAATGGCTGTGTAATGGCTGTGTGTTGTTCTCACTGACCAGCCCGTGTCTCCTCTCAGGCTCGCAGGGTCCCCAGGGAATATTCTGCTGCCAGATCTCCCTTCACTGCCGCTGCTGTCAGAGGCTTGTCAGCGATATGTGCTGCTGACTTCGGGGCTGAAAGGGAGGAAAATCCCAAAGCATGGAACAAATAGCAGGAAGGAGAAGTGTTCACAGTGGCAGGAAACCCCATGTTGGTGTGTGCTTGTGCGCTTCAGTGTCTGGGTGTTGGTGTGTGTTTGTGAGCTTCGGTGTATTTTTTCCTGTGATGTCCTGCTGCTGTGAGAGCTCTCTTTCATGTAATTAATAAATCCCCTTCCCTGGCATTGCTGCTCCACTTGCTGTAATTCATCCCAACTAGCTTAGAGACCATGGCTTCCACAGGTTCAGCACAGACACAAACTTACTATGGATTTACTATGGCACTGAGTTAAGCAGACCTGTTAATTAATTATATTCTTTGTTCTTGTCACATTTCCCTTTTTGCTGAGTGTCTAATAAAGGCAACTTCACTCTTTGGTACTTGTCCTACACCCTTTATTGCCATATGTGGATGCCAGCTGGTCAGGGAGAGAGAAATGACAATTGTTTCTCACAGTGGCTTGTGAGAATTTTTAGGAAGCTGTAACAATGTGATAACTTGTTAGTATAAACAATCTGCAGGTAGTGTTTTTCCACCTTGTTTTCCTGTTCTTCTCAAGAACGGTGTGTGAGAAAAATATTTTTTATTAACTGGCCAATCAAGTGGAATATATCATATCAGCTCTTTTTGTTGCTTAGTAGCTCGGTCAGCTTGTTTTTCTTTTTTTTTTTTTTGTTAGCCTAGGCAGAAAAGTTTTTCCCTTGCCCCGGCCTTGGAGACTGTGGCAACAATCCCTTGGCAGCCTTTATTTTTCTCCTGACCTGTTCGGTTTGGTTTGGTCAGAGAGGACTACCGACGAGAGAAGCGGGCGAGCCGAGTGGCCAGTCCGTCCCGGCCCAGACCTCAGGAAAGCCGACCCAGCGGACGAAAGAACCCGAAATCCGCCAGCTTCACGTGCTGGAAAGAGGAGACCAGAGATGCACCAGGTTCCTATATGTTTTTTCTCGAACTGCGGCGTGAACTTGGTTTTTTTCTTCCCTGAGACAAAAACCATTTTTCGCCATTTTTCTTCCTCTTCCCCACCATGTGATCAGCCGTGGCTTATTTCTTGGTTTGTTTTTTTCTTTTTTTTTTTTTTTTTTGTTTGTTTTTGTGGCTTTTTTTTTTTTTTTTAAGCGTTGGGGTTTTTTTTCCTTTTTTCCCCCCAGTGTGGGTGTGGTATGGTTCTGACAATTCAATATCTAGTATTTATTCACTTTTTTCCCAGTGCCATGTGAACACTTGGTTTGTCAGTAAATGGCTGTCTTTTCCCGCTTTCATCCATTAACATTAATTTCTTATTTGTGGGAAGAAATTGCTGAAACCGTTTTCTTCAGAGGAAACACTGAAGAAAACACTTCAACCTTCATCAATTCCAGAGCGTTTTCTCTTAAACTTGTCTCTAATCCAAGACATATTGCTTTGTACAAAGCAATGAAATACATGGGGATGTTGCTGTAAATTTTTGAGCCACTGGTGTGTGAAGGTGCGTGCAGCTGCACCTTCCTGCTTGAAGAAATTGTCCTCAGCCAGGCCTGTCTGCCCCTGCAGCTTGTAGGCTGAGAGTACAGCAGGAAAAGCGGGGCAGGGGTTGGAGTCCAGGACAGGAGAAAGAAAGCAGCGTGTGGGTACTGAATATATACACAACAGTAATACTGGCTATCTCCTATCCTACTCCATTCATCTTTCTGTCTCTCACTGGATGGAACGCTATTGGGTGCAGAAGGGCTGCTACAAAACATTTTAGAAGCAGCCAGCATTTCTGCATCTTTTACTACATTTTTTAGCTCTTTCTTAGTTTAACATGAGATACCTGTCCTAGCAGAGGCTACAGTTTATGTATAACATAGCTTGCTTTTTCTGTCCACTCTATACTGTATAGGGCAGGGAGTAAAATGTGTAAGATCAGCAGGTTAGAACATCTTGGCCTTGTTATAAATGATCAATCAAAAGCCAAATTATCAAAAATGCGAAAAGATTTATTTATCTTTTTCTGCGACCAAAATACGGTCCTGAAATCCACCACAGCCAAAGAGACAGCGTCGAGCCTGGGTTCAGCGCTGGGTGAACCTGGATCCCCCCTCTATCGCATGGGACCCTTCCCCGTTCACAAGAGCCGCTTCGAGCGGGGATGTTTTATACAGTTTATTGTGCCCGAGGCGGAAGAGTCCCAGTTTCTTTTGTAACTCTGCATATTCATAGTTGGTTCTTTCACTGTGCAGAGCTGGACAATCGCCGTTTCCTGGTTGATAGCCAGCGTTGATCGAATCCCGGGAAGTCGCGTATTCACATGTATCTTTCTGAGGACTTTGGCTATCCTGATCGATTAGCAACAGGGCGATGATTGCTCTTAGGCATCTTCCGATGGCTCTCGGGATAACAGTGATCATCGGCTGGGTGCATCTATTAATAAATTAACTGCCGATTGTTCTCCTGTCCTTCAGGAATTTTGGAATTTGAATAGACGTCTGCCTCTTGGGCTGCTTGTTTGGATTTCACAATCTTTATAAAATACTTTCTTTTATAGCATGAATTATTTCCCAACATATATTACAGCCTCATTCAGGAAATCTTGTTTACCTTCAGTTCAAGGTCTACTCATTGTTTTAATATGCATGAAAAAATTAATAAAGCTTGCATGCAAGTTAATAGAAAGAAACCAACTCTGAACTTACACTTTTGTATGCACTTGTGATGTTTATATCCACTGTGAATGTTATTATCACCTTCCCTGCAAAGCACACTTTGATATCAATAACACAGCAATGAGAATTAGTGGAATACAGGGCTGGAACACAGGACCTCTCTGTTCTACACTTCCTCGGAGTAGATCCCACTTCACTTAAGGTTTGGCAATTAGCACAATGCTGCACCACTCAACCATCATTTCCTGACAGATGACAGACCTCTCAAGGGACCTTCAGCTGTGAGTGTTGGGGACAAGGTAAGTAGTGCACAAGTCCAGCAGTTTATTGTTACAGATCAAAAGGTAACGGGATACGTGCTAATTTGGGGGACTGTGGCAAAAGGCATTTGCTTTAGGCAAAGATGCCATTTTTAACATTGTCCAGAAGGCAAGGGAGAAAAAAACTTTTCTGTTGCCAAACCACCTCTGCACAGAAATGAGCAGGGCACTTCAACCTTCATCAAATCATATGATTAAAAACGTTACAGCAAAGTTTATAAATCTGTGTTTTGATCAAAATATTGTAAAAAATATAACCATCTGAAGCATTTCAAATACAGAATCACACTGCTTATAGTGAATTCACCTCTGCTTTCTTATGTTCTTTAATGAAGTTAAATAAAATAGAGTATGAAGAAAGAGTTGGAGTTGCTTTCAGGGATACAGAAATCCATGTTTGTGGATCTTGGGGCCTTCACCCAGAATGAAAGTTGCTTTCATTAATGTTTTGTGAACACTAAACAAAACCTCTCCTGAGCCTTCCCTACAAGGCCTGACTTCCCCTTCTGCTTCCCTTTCCCTTTCTCTTTCCCTTCCCCTTTCCCTTCCCCTTCCCCTATTTTCTGTTCCCTTTCCCTTCCCCATCCTCTGCACACTGAAGCATTGGGTACAGTGCTATCAGAAACTTCCAAACACCTCCTTGATGTAACATTAGTGTTGAACAGGGAGCAGCAGCCTGAGATCCTGCTTGGTATTTTCACAGTCTTGCCTGGTTGAATATGTTTTTATTTTGTTTATTGTGCACACTTATTCCAGTGCCACTTGCTACACTGAAGCAATATAAAGGATTAGAGGGAACACACCAGCATATTCACCTGTTTCTCTGTTGGTTAGAGAAAGCAAAATGATACACTGAAGCCAATAATTACATTTTGACTAACAAGAGTATTGTTTGCCAAGTGATGATAGATGGACACAGCTAGTCTATTCAAAAATTTCCTGGTTGTGAATGTTTCCAACCCATAGTTTTATCTTTTTTTTTTTCAGCCCATTTAATTAATAGAACTCTATAATAATGTAGACAACTACACGGAGTCTGCAGTCAGACAAGAACAGAACAAACAGAAATAGTAGAGTCTGTGGTCTCTAAGTACCTAACACGGATGATGTCTGATTTGAGATAGCTCCTGATTCACTCCAAAGCTGAGCTAAGAGTCACCTCAGAGATTGACTCAGTGAGGTGAGTATGTGGGGGATCGCTCCTCCTAACATGCTAACCCAGCACTTTTACACAGCATAATCTATGGTTAAATGTCATGCATATTCATTACATTCCTTGCAATAGGAGTGGTTATACAAATCAATTCTCAGAAGTTATTAGTATCATTAGCATATGTGACACAGAAGCACAGTGTACTCTGGTGGTTGCATTGAAGAAGGCTCTAGGCCTTCCTCGGGTTGTTCTGCCAAAGACTGGCAGTCTTCCTCACTTTGTGCTCTTCAGCTTTCTGAAGCACCCCCCGTCCTTTGCTGGCTGGTTACACGTTTTCTATGCCAGTTTCAACAGGTTTTGTTCATTTTATCTTAACAAGGTACATTTTGTTTCTCTTATCTTAACAAAGCTAAGGTGCATCCTGCTTCTTAGTCTTGTGATTAATATTTGCTGACTCACTAGTTTACTCATGGTTACATGAGTTAACTGTTGGTCAACTGCTTACGCCCTGTGGCTGTAAACTAAAAATTAAAACTTTAAAGGAGGACATACTGGTAAAGGTTTCCAAGATACATGGCAGGTTGTCTATTTAAAAATAAAGACTGACAATCTGTATGACACACATTCCCTGGCCAAAGCACCAGTCACCACCAGTCACAGTTCAGAAATTACTTGACAAATGAGGTTTTGTAAAACTACCACAATGGGTATTCCTGACCTTAACAAATATGGAATAAGCTTCTGAACTTCATTAAACTATTTGAAAGGAATGAGGGACTTGTCTTTACAAACAAAATGTAGATCTGCTGGTAAATAAACTAGATACTAAGAGATAAAAGAAACAATGGGAAGGATTCCACTGATTGATAAATGAAATGAGAGATTTGTCTTTACAAACAAACTGCAGGTCTGCTGATAAATCAAATTGAATACTGAGAGATGAAAGAAACAATGTGAAGAACTATAAATTCTGTAAAGAATTCCACTGAGTGACACAAGAAAAAGACAAAGGGGGGGGAGGGGGTTGTACATTAGAAGAGGATCTTATGTATTAGGTGTTCCAGGTATTGGGCGTTTCAGAAAGTCTGTACCTGTGAAGTACTTCAGCCAATGGGGAAAGAAAGAGTGACATGCGGCCAGGAAATGAGGATAAAAAGGAGGCTGTGTCCTCCAAATACTGAGAAACCCCAGGGGAAATGCCCCATAACCTCTCCCTTTATTCAAATAAAGTTACAGGACTCCTCTGTCTCCTTTTTGGACATAAACCTCTGGTGTTTGTGCATGAATTTTCCTGACAATTTGAAGCCAAATCACAAACTCCTTTTAAAATTTTAAATAGGAATGCCACTAACCAGTTCTTATTCTAGACAGAAATAAACCTTTTAAAAAAGGTTTTATACACTCCTATCCTAGGAGCTAAAGCTTGTCAGTCACCCCTCCAGATACTACTGCCTTATTGAAAGAAAGCACAAGTAGTTCCTGCTGTCCATGTGTTTTTAAACAAGAATAATTACTTGTAAATGTTATAGATGATAATATAATATTGGTTTTCACATTCATAGATTAGCTTTTTGCATCACAAGTATTTTGATACAGTACAACTTATACTTACTTTTAACTACTTTAAATAGTAGTAGTTAAATAGTACAATCTGTCAGTTTATGCATGTGTCAAAAATAGGTTAAAAACTGCCGTAAAATAGTTAATAATTGTTAAGCATGTACTGTTAGTTTGGTTATGATAAAAGGGGTTAAAAGGGTAGTTATAAGAAATATGCTACTCAATGTACCATAATACACCTAAGTAAAGTGCACCACCCCCCAAGTGAAACGAGCCAGCCTGGACAGAACTGTAATGGGCCAATCAAGTGCCTTCAAACTTCATGCAAATGAAGGATCCAAAAAGAAACCAATCCAAAAGGACAAAAACCAGGAGAAGAAGGGGCTTCTGACCCCCTGAATCTGTGCCGCTCTACCTGGAACATCGGGGACATCACTGCTCAAGGAGCCCCAGCGCCGGCGCTGCAGCATCCTCGATGGGAACACTCCTGCTCGGCCTGCAGGCCCCTTCCTTTAAGCCTTTTTATTATAATAAATGCTGAAATCACTTTTAGTACTGGGAGCATGGTCCTGTTTCTAACATATGCACTGTATAGTTCATATGAATAGTAATGTGATAAATATATTGTAGGCTTTAGCAAAATGTTAAAATAGAGACTAAAATACTTTTATGTAACTAAGTCAGAGAAAGGTATAAATCAATTCTGTTTCTTACGTCTGCGGACTGGCCTCTTCAAATGATAACAGTTACAAAAAACAGAGCATAAGCATCCAGGAAAGATTTATTGACTCTGTGCTATCAGGGAGTGTGAAACAACAGGAAGGAACTACAGGAAGAAATAAAATATACAGACCTGATCTACAGAATATCCTGCAGACAAGTCAGAGGTTAAAACAAAACAATAGTTCCTGGAACATAAAAAAATCAAAGGAATGTTTAATAATGTATAAACTAATTGTGAGAAACAACTGCTCACTTTAAAAATTTTAAAAGGTTTATTCAACCTTAGGAAAAATGCAACAAAATGACTAAATAAGGAAAACCAGCATATCCTAGGTTACAATATTAAGATGTATTCTATTCCCATCCTCAGGAGCTGTTGAAACCAGGAGGGGCATTGTTTTTTTCCTTATCTGCTGTTAATGGGCCTATCAATGCCTTTATCCATGACTCAGAGATAACTCTCTCCATTCCTGTTTAATGGACCCACCATGACTCAGAATGATAACAGCCCACTGTGAGATGCTCCATCCAGGGATAAGCATCCCCACCTGGATATAATCTGGGATTTGGGACAGAACAGTCAGTCTCTCCACTGGATTCCCAGAGGAACAGCCATCTTTCCCACTGGATCTTCAGAGGAAGACTACACCCTTTCTACAGGATCACTGCTCCAACATAACCGCATCTGCCATTCCAGGAGGATTGCGGCCACCAATCCAACTGGACTGCTGCCAACACCCTGACCAACAGGATTGTATTCTGTAAGACCGTGGCTCGGACGGGCTGTGTGGGTCCACTCTGACTAGCTATTGACTGTAGCCCACACGATCTTACACAGATGAAAGCAAAAGACGGGAAGGGCTCTTCTCCCCGCGGGGACGGACATCCTCTGTTTAGCGACTTGCTAGGAGACACCTCAGGCTCTGGTGACTCCCCAGGTGAGAAAGAGGGCGTGGAGACTTTTATACCTGGGGGAATGGGGTTTGGAGGAGGAGGTCCACAGCCAATGGGATGCCAGTGAGGAGTGGCGAGGGGAGGGGTAACTCAGGAAGAGACCTCCGGGGGGATACTGGGGTGGGTGAGGGAAAGACCATGTGATTGATTTTGCCTTTATTTTTGCCAGCCTCTCCTAGATCCTTGTCAGTCAACTCCTACCTTGCTGTCCAGTGGCAGAGGTTGCTTTCTTACATTCTGATTGGAGGGCAGGTGCAGCCATAGTAACAAGCCAAGCCTCCCAAACCCCCAGATTACCAAAACCATCCCGTGATAACACATAGTGGGGGGAGGGAGCACATTGCAGTAAACATATCTATACATTTATAAAACTTCTTTTAACATACATATAATGTTCACCCCTTAATTGTGAGAGTCAACCATTCACTCATCTATAACATAATGAATATACATGTAACCCCAGCAATGTAACTGTATATAGAGAACATGATTTTAAGCTACCAGTGTGGTCTTTGGCCAAAAACACCCCAGCACTGAATTCTTCTTTTATCTTGTATTAAACTTAAAAAAAATTAGAAAGTGAACTCTGTTTCTCACATAAAACCCAGTTTTCATAAATTCTTCCTCTACCACAACTGTCCTATGTTACTGTGGTCCATCTTTTGCTGTTGAAACAACACCTTGAATTTCAGCTCAGTACTAATTGAAGGTGTATTCTAGGTACTAAAAACACGATCATATTTTCGTTTTTTGTGTGCCATCAAAGTAGCAACCTAATGTTAGGATTTTTTTCCCCCCTCAGGGAATTTTCTCCCATCTGTTGCCTAAGAGATAATAATGACCAGCACTCAAGATAGACAAAAGAAGTGCCCAAGGTGGGGGAAGGGCTGCAGCTGGCTGCAGACAGCGGGGGGCAGGGGGGGGCGGCTTTTGTCTTGGGAAGGGCAAAGGTAGCTGGAGACATTTTACTGGGGGGTCAGGGGGCTGGGCTTGGCTTTTTTTTCTGCTCTAGGGATCAGAGAGGAACAGTTGAGCTGCTGCTACCATAGGGTAATTTGCTGTCACTGTGGAGTCCAGCCCATTACTGCTTTCTTCCTTACTGTGGGTGAGCCTCTGCTCCCAAGAGCAGCCATTGAACTGGGACCTTAGTAATACCTGATCTGACTGGAAAGGACCATTACCATCTACTTGGTAATAGGGAAAACCTATTACTGCCAGGGAAAACCCAGAACCCTAAACCCTTTCCTCTTCCCCAAGGGTGTGTCTCCTGGGTGTGTGGGGCCGCTGCTACAGAGAAGCCCAACTGCTGCTGCCTAGCCCACTGCTATCTGCCGCTGCCTCGGGCTTTCTTGCTGCACCCTAACCCAACAAGCCGCGTCCATCCAATGCTTGCAGCTCGTGCTAAAGCTAGGGTTTTCTGCTACATCTTGTTTGTCAGCCTGGGCGCCCACCTCTGCCGCTGCAGCCCATTTCCCCACCTGGAGGGGCACTGGGACTGGCTGCCCCTGTGGGTTTGCAAACAAAGCCCCTTTTCTCTCTGCCCCACTGAGTTGCCGTCACCGCGCGGAGAAGCGGCTGAGCTCACGCCACAGCGCCCCCTGCAGCCGCGGGGTAATTACCGCACTCGCCCTGCCAGGCCAGGAGCCACCAGTGCCCCTGCTGGCTGTGACCGGAACTGCACCAAAGGGGGAAGGCGCCTGCAGCTGAGACAAGGCTGTGGGTGGGTTTCTGGTTTGTTGTTGCTGCCATTGTTGATATTTGTTTGCCTTGTTTTACATACATATATATATCTACTAGTAAAGAACCGTTATTCCTTTTATCATACCTTTTCCTAAAAGCCCCTTTCAGGGGGGCTTTTCAGAGTTATAATAATTTGGAGGTAAGGGAGTCACATTTTCTATTCCAAGGGAGGTTCCCACCTTCCTTGGCAGATACCTGTCTTTCAAACCAAGATGAGGCTGTTGAGTCAGGGATGGAAAGAAAACTCCAGTCTTCAGGTGGATCAGAAGGCAAAAGCGTTTAATGAAAGTAGCATGTCTTTTTATAATGTGACTCACTAAGGTGGTACTTGATTGGTCTCAAAGTAGAAACATCTCACACTATTGGTGAACTATGAATAGCACACTCTGGAAAATATCTATAAACAATGGCTACAGAAAGAGAAATAATAATTGTTTAAATTTTTTCCACTAAGATTACCAGGTTCAGTCTGGGAGAAGTTATCTCTGTTCTTTCTTTGACTGAACTGAGAATTTCTACACCAAGACACCTAAAAATACTTACTCTTTCACAAAGCAAAGTTCCACCTGTCTAAGGGAAAAAACCCCAGTAGTTAATTGGAGATCATATGGTTATTACAAAAGAATCCTGATTTTCCTTGCATAGTCTCTGTTCCTATCCATTTCTCACTCCTTGTGCCTTTACTTTGCCTACTTGGAAAGGTAAGCTCTTCAGCAAAGCACCCTTACAGCCATAACACAATTGCATAGGTATAGCACAGTCAGTTTTTAGTTTGCTTTTAGTGCTAAGCAACTAACAACTTCAATCTTAGATAAACTCCTATGCTAGATGCAATAAAACCCCAAAAAGGTAGAATAAGCAAATATTTTGCTTGCCAACTTTAAACTGGAAGTGGTATTTTAATTTTTTCTCACGCATGGCAGCACCCAACATTCCTGCCATTTCTTGACTGATCTATAAACTTGTTATTTATGAATTTATAAATATAGGAATTTATATTTTAATGTACAATTTAAATTAAGGCTCCTGTTTTTCAGCAGGAGCTTTAACAATGTCATTGGGCCTGGACCAGGATTCTGTTGTAGAAAGGAGGATGCACCTCAGTTGATATCCCCTCCCCTCAGGGATGCCTGCTAGATCTGTTGGGATTACAGTCAGAAGAGTAGGTAATGCCATGGGCTCATCAGTCTCTGTGGTTCAACAGACTTTAGTTTGTGTCACATCCATTGTTTCAGTTTCTTATGTATGTGGACAAAATGCAAGAAAACTTTATAAATGTTTTTACATGCTGTCTAGATCACAGGAGATTAGAAATTCAGTGTCATATGGAATTAGTGAATAAATCTTACCTTTCTCTTTGCCTGCCTTGCTTCTCTGCCTGTTCACCTGTACATTTTTGTTCATAATATGTTAAATGCAATCATGCATTTAATAAAGCACTCTTGTGTTTGTTGTGAATAACAGTACAACTCTTGGTCTATAAAGTTTCCCATACAAGACAGAGTGAATCAAGGCCCAGCATGGGTGACCTACTGTGTTTTAAATTTTTGAGCAGGAGTTTTTTCACATTTGTTTCTTGTATCTATGTGCCCAGTGCCTTTGATGCATCTGGCTGGGTCTGCTCTGTGCGGAAACATTTGAAAATTTGGTTGTTACATTCAGCTGTCTCATAATCTACTGGTGATCCGTCCCATAACTAATTACACCTCATCCTCAATTACTGTAGAACCCTTCCAAGTGAGCTACACTTATTTAATTCAGTATTATTCTATTCTGTTCCATTCTGTTCCCTTCCATTCCCTCCAATTCTCCTTTTTTAAGAGACAAATAGGTTTTTGCTATAAAAGTAGCTGTCTAAAAGCTGCTATGCTCTGAATCTATCAGTATGTAATCAGCTATGATAATGTAACATAGAACAAAACAGTTATAAAACTTAAAATTCTTAATTACCACTGAGATGTGATATTCCCATTGCAATTAGGCTTTCTGGGTAGGGTTAAAAAGTTCTTTCCCTTTGTGCAACAGCATCTACCGCGATGAAGCTTTTAGGGTGATTGCTAGTCACGACCTTGGAATTACACTCTTCTTCAGAGCTCTAAGGCAAATGAAGGTGTGGGGAACCTTTTCTCAAATCGACCCCTTATTTCTCTCTGCTGCCAGGCCGTTCTCAGTACCGAGCAGAATGATTCCTGCTGTCTTCTTCCAACTTAGAGCCCAAACTCAGCTGAGCCCAGGATGTGGCAGACTGACTTCTGTGACACCTACTGAGGGTGCTAGACGCTGCCGCCCGTAATTTGCTGGAGCTTCTGCCCGTAATGTGGTGTGTGCTGCTGTTGCTTTGGGAAATCTACTGATTAAATTCGGGATTGTGCTGAATTTTCTTTGAAGACTTGAGATGGCCAATTTGGCCCTCTGTCTTTCAGTTCATCCCTGACTGAACAGGTCCTTGTCTGCTGCCTCTGTAGTAACTACGGCTGCCTGATCTTGGAAGCACAACTACCGCGGCTGTGACGGGTCTGTAACGCGCCTCCCGGAGCCAGTGCGTGTCCGAGATGCGGCGCGACCCGGGCATGCGCCGCCTTTGTGTGCCGCGGGGCCCGGCACCGGCCGCGGGCGGTCTCGCTCGCGGGGCGCTGCGCGGGCGGCTCGCCGTCACCGCTGCCGCTCCTGTCTCCGGTGCCAGATGCACTGCGGCGCCGGGCCTGCTCTCAGCACGGGTAACCCGCACCCCCGATCGAGCAGCACTGGGCGGTGCCGCCGCGCTCCGCCCCGACCGGTGCCCGCGGACCGTGACGCCGCGTGCGGGGCGGGGCAGTGCCCGGTGCCGGCGGCGTCGTCAGCGGGGCCTGAAGCAGAGGCGAGCGGAGCGGGGTGGAGAGCTGTCGGCCGGCAGGATGCTGGAGATCCAGCTAGACGATGGCGGCGTGGGGGGGTACCCGGGCGATGATTACTGCTCGGGGTCGGTGATGTCGGAGCGGGTCTCGGGCCTCGCCAACAGCATCTACCGCGAGTTCGAGCGACTGATCCACTGCTACGACGAGGAGGTGGTGAAGGAGCTGATGCCGCTGGTGGTGACGGTGCTGGAGAACCTGGACTCGGTGCTCACCGACAACCAGGAGCACGAGGTGGAGCTGGAGCTGCTGCGGGAGGACAACGAGCAGCTGCTCACGCAGTACGAGCGGGAGAAGGCGCTGCGCAAGCAGGCCGAGGAGGTGAGTGCCGCCGCCCCGCGACTATTTTGTTGGCCACGGCCGGGCGGGGGCCCCAGTGCAGGGGATCGGGAGGGCCGAGTGGGTGGCGGGGGCGGCTCACGGATGCGGCCTCGGCCACCTCTCACAGACCTTCGCTCCATCGCCCCGATCGCCGCCACTGGCGGGTGCCTGCTGCCCGCGCCCCCGAGGTGGGCCCGGTTCGAGGGGAGGCGGTGTGGGGGGCGGCCGCCCCGGGGCAGCGACCGCCGGTACCTTCTAGAACGGAGTGCGGGGGCGGGCCCGGGTGAGGCGAGGCGCATCCCCTCCCGCGAGGACCCGGACTCCCCCGACAGGCCCGGCCCGGCCCGGCCCGGCTCCTCTGCCGCACCGCGGGGCCTCGGCCACTGCGGCTGAGCTGCCCCGTGATAGCGGGAGGGAAAAAAACCGAACCACAATAGCTGCAATCCTGTGGAATTCCTGAGGAATTAGGAATTCGGTTTGCAATGCTAACAGCATCCGGAGGGGTCAGCATAATTTGTGGTGTAAAAAATAGTTTTTAAAATGGGTAATTTGTGCAGTCATCCAGCATTCGCAATGTCGGCTGTAAGCTGTTTCATTGGAGCAAGGAATTGCCTTTAGAGTATAACGTCTTATTTTTGAAACTTATTGTATCAAAACTATGCCTTGAGTTTTAATAAAATTGTTCCCAAATCAGCACCTGCCGTTTCCTGGAGCGTGGATGCGCTCTCGGGAGAGCGGGGACACGGTTGCCCAGCTGGTGGGGTTGTTTGGAAGTGGCTCAGGAGAAATCTGACCCCTCTGATGGAGAGGAAGAAGAATGCTCCGATTACAGGGGCTTGAATGTAGACAAGACAGAGCGGAGGTGATCTGCACTCTGTCATCTTGCTGCATCTGCGCCTGTCCCTGCTGAAATAAAGAGCATCCTTTCAGCCTTGAAGGCTGGGAGCCATAGGGATTGCTGTTCAGCCTCTTGGAGTGACAATCTGTGAGCTGGAATAGAGCTTTGGTGCTGAAAACAGTCCATCCTCACCACATCATCCCCACCACATCATCTCTCCTTTAAACTTCTTAAAAAGTGGGGTTTTTCTGTCTTTAGACTAAGGAAGAGCAGATTTAAGATTCAGTTGCTTTCCTCAGAATCAAGTTCTGATTTGATATGGGGTAATCAATAAAATAAAAGAAATGGTAGTAATGAAATAAATGGTAGTAATGAAATTGTTGTTGAACTGGAGAATGGTGTAAAGCAGATGCTTGATTTTCATAGACATGTTTGTGTTGCTTAATAATCATGGGCAAGAAGCTTGGTAACTCAGTGGGGAGGACACTTGTGGTCCATTACTGATACTGAAAGCAAGAGCCAGTCAGTTAAAAGTTTTAGTCCCAAGTTCTAATTATGTATTAATGGACTAATAAATGATCCTGAAATTCTTTTGAATGCTTATAGGGATCAGAAATTATTCTGAGTACATGATGTTTATTTAGGTTGTGTAGAGCATTTTGCAGCTTCAGAGAAATAATTTTTAAAGTGCACTATTTTTGGGAAAAAAATGATACTGCCAATGAGGGTTTGACCAGTCCATTTAGAATCATCTTGCATCTTTGGACTGGGGTGGATTTCTCTTCTGGGCTTACTAGATACAGGATGTGTTTTCTGGAAGCAGATGTACTGATGGCAGTTACATTCCCTGCAAGAAAATTTCAGAACTGTGGCAGAATACCATTTACCAATGATATTTTTAGAAAGTGAGATTTAAAAAGTGCCAGTGATGATGATGATGAAGGAGATATTCTTGTCATCCTTACATACAGTAAGTGGGGGAAGTGTCTGCAAGAAGACTTGTTATCAAAAAGGAATAGATAATGTGTTTCTTATGACAATAAGTGAGCATTGTGCCTCTACAAGCCCCTTATACAAGGCCATGCATGGAATACACAGCTGCTCATTTTTTTTTCCTCAGTATATAACAAAGTACATTATTTATCTGTGCCTGTTTCCCATGCACTGCTTACTCTGCAGAAAATTGTATAGTATGGGGATGAAAGTCCGTATATGACAAGGAGTTCCGCTGGCTACCAGGTAATTGTACACAATCAAAAACCAGAAAACTATTTTCTTCCCAGAATGTGCATTGCTGTTCTGAAACAGTGCCAAAGAGACAGGGACTGTCCATCCCACCTCTCCCAACAGCATCAGTTTCCTGGGCTGTGCCTCAAGTCTTGAGTGGGATCTTCTCTTCTAACTGGGAAGATCCTCCCCTGGAAACAGGATTTGACCTCAGTCTTGATTCCTCTCTGTGTATGGGTGCCAATTACTACAATCAAATCAACACTGAGAGGTTAGAGATGAAAAACGGATCTGTTCTTTTGCAATATCCTGTCAAAGGACCCTGAGCTATAGTTACTTTATATTAATTTATGAAATTCAAAGGAACAGAAACCACCAGTGAGCATTGTTCTGGCATTAAAATGTGCATTGTATTGGCTGATTATCACTGTGCAGAGCCATCACACCTTGGTGTTCATCTTTATGCAGCAGTTGTGCACGAACAGACTGTATAGGTATGGCTTGTTAAATTAGGGTTAATCGTAGCATCATAGAAACAGGAAATAGTTTGAGTTGGAAGGGACCTTAAAGATCATCTAGTTCCCACACCTCTGCCACAGGCAGAGAAACAACTTACTTTTCATTAAGGCCATAAGGAATATTTCCTTGTCAAAATTACTGTCTTAAGACAATTCTCTATATTGTCTTTTAAATCAATCTTTGCCAAAAGCCAATTAATGCTTTACTTTCTAAATGCTTATGTTGTAGAGACTCCATGTTTTTGTCCTAAAATAGGGCAGCAGAAACATCCGGGCAAGTGGATTTAGAATAGAAGTTTCTTGGTATGAGGCAGTGCTGTCAGTTGCTGTCATTACAGAGCTTAGTACAGAATTTTGCAATTTTCCATGACCTCCCAGCTACTGAAGATACAGGATTCCACCAGATTTTTGGTGGTTTTGTTTTCTTCCATCTGTTTCATACGAACATAGAATACACATGTGTGAACATAGGGTCATTATTGCTTGTGCGGTGTGGTGGTCTGTGGAATCACAGACTCCTCTAGTGTGTCTTTGATCACCTGAGATTGAATCCCACACCCATGCTCAGTCAGGGGCAGCTGGAGCAGGTTGTCCAGGACCTGCTTGGAGTTTAAACATCTCCATGGATGGAGACTCTGTAGCCTCTCTGGGCCACCTGTCCCAGTGTCTGACCCCTTGCAGGAAAAATGTATGTCCTTGTGTTCAGATGGAATTCTGTGTGGTTTCCCTTGTGCCCATTGCCTCCTGTCCAGAGCAGAGTCCGGCCCCTCATCCTTTCTTCCTCCCAGCAGGTACTTGAGCACACTGGTCAGATCTCCCAGAATCTTCTTGAGCAGCCCAGCCCTCTCGGCTCCTCCTCCTGTGCAAGATGCTCTAGTCCCTTAACCACCTTTGTGGCCCTGGTATTTGCACTGGTGCATAGGACATTACTTATTTTTACCGGCTAAAGTATTTGGTTTAGCTTGATGTCTTAAGGAAGTAAAGCTGTTGGTGATTGCTGTCTTAGGAGCTGCCCCAAATAACTTAGAAAACTAGTGGCTGCTTTCAGATGTATTTGTTAAATAAAAAGGTTACTTAAAATTTTTGGGGTGTCTTTTTGGTGAATAGTGATAGAGAAAGGTTAATTGAAGATCCTGCGTGTTGAAGGGATAGACAGAGTTGCCAGCGTGCCGGTGATTGGTGGCAGCAGGACAGTTGGCAGGTGGGTCTGGGGCAGGTGGGTCCAGCATGTTCCTTTCCTTCGTGGGGTCTGCTCAGGGAGCATGTAGGTGTAGAGCTGGGATGAGGAAAGGGCTAGGGACACCTGCAGAAATCCTCAGGGAAAGTAGGCCTTAATTGGGTCCACTCTTAATGAGACATTTTGATTTATGCCAGCTGCTTTCCTAATGTTCTCTATTCTTTCTCTCTTGAAGACAGGCATCACTTGTGTGCCCTAAATGCTGATTTCTGCAGTGATTGTTCATCACACTGGGCACTGATGACAAGATGAATGTGCATGTGTGAATGCACATAAAAGCTTTGCAGGGATGTTTGGGGTATGTTAGCATGGCTTCCTGGAGTTAGGAAAGCCAGATGGGCCTCTGCCATGTGGGAGGTGCCTTCAGACCTCTTGTTGCATGAAAACTGCTTCTAGGGAAATTTACATCCCAAGGGAATAGCGGTGGCTGTCCATAGAACACAAAGTGCCTTAGTAGCAAAGTAGGAGTGTTGTGTGATTTGCAGCATAAGTTCATGCTCATTAGAATGTTTGAAACAGTGATAATTGAAGATGACTCGGTGCTGATCAGGAGGTCTGACCCCTCCTGAAGGCTTTTTGTAGCTGGGAGCAACTTCCATTGGAATGTCGCTGGGAAAACCTGTCTTATTACCAGTGGCTGTTCCCATACACTGACTGCTGGGGTGGTCGGTGTGTTTCCAGGCTGCAGGTGTTGGAGGGCAGGTGCTGTTGCCATGTGAGTGTCGTGAGCCTCTGCTGGGCTCTGGGAGAAAGGAGTCTGCATGTAAATATGTGGCAGAGCTTGCTGGGCTGCAGTTCTCATGGGCTTGTGTTGATGTTGGACTTGGCTGGGAGATGGGCGGTGCTGCCTCGAGCTGCCTGGGGTGCAGTGTGGGGTTCAGTAGCACAGTAAGCCCTTGAAGCAGTGTCCTGCCTCTTGTGACATGCCCAATGGGCTCTCTTCAGCATTGTTGTCTTGTGGGCTTCTCCATGAGTCTTTTGACAGAATCACAGTCTGGCTGAGGTTGGAAGGAGCCTTTGAGCTCATTTGCTTTAACCCGTTGCTCAAGCAGAATCACCCAGAGCAGGCTGCCCATGAGTGTGTCCAAGCAGTGTTTGAGTATCTCCAAGATGATGGGAGACTACAAGACCTCCTTGGGCAACCTGTGCCAGTGCTCACAGGGAAAACTGGTTTTCTTATATTTAAAGGAAACCTTCTGTGTTCCAGTTTGTGCCCATTTCTTCATGTTCTGTCACTGGGCACCACTGGAGAGACTGGCTCCTCATGTCTGCACTTCCACTTCAGGTATTTACATACATCCCCCCCCCCCCCCCCCCCCCACCTCCCCAAGCCTGCTCTTTCCAGGTACTCCAGTCCTTTTATCCTTGGGGCCCTTCACAGGGCTCTCTTCAGTCTGTCCCTGTCTCCCTTTTGCTGGAGAGTCCATCCCTGGGCACAGCACTCTTGACCTGCTGGCTGTAGCCCAGGACGCTATTTGCCTCAAGGTCACATCACTGGCTCATGTTTAACCTGGTGTCCAAGAGCAACCCCAGTTTTCTGCCAAGCTTAGTGGCCCCAGCAGGTGCCTGTGTTCCCCAGGGGCAGGGTGTTAACTGTGAAAGCCCTTTGCTGGCATTGCCAAGTGGAGGACTTTTACTTGAAAGGCACCTGCGTGTTTTCATCCTTTCCCACAAGAAGCAGTATCCCCATCTCCTGCTGTCATGTCTCTGTGGCCATCACTCCTCATTACAGCTTGCTGTTTGCATTGTTATCTGCCTTATAAGCACATTCAATTATCAGTAAATAATTTTTATATAATAAGAGGGCTCTGGTGTCTTGTTTGAAGATCAGTGGCAGTATTTTGGAAGAGCTGGTCCTTTGTGAGGGGCGCTGTGGCTGCCACATGTACCTGAAGAGCTTTCCGACTGAGTGGCAATACGGTGAGCTTGCTGGCTTTTGTCTGCTTCTCAAACAGCACAAGAGCTTGTAAAAATTCTCTCCTTTGTTAAGGGATGCCTTAAATATTGTCCCGCCTCATACCCTCCTTCGCTTTAGGGAGGTGGGGAGGAAGGATGACAAAAGTCATAGTTGTGGGCTCCAGCCCCTGATGTTCACTATAAGTCCTTTCTTTTGTCCTGCCTTAAATCTGCTTTCTTTGTGGAATGACTTGCACTTTGGGAAGATGTTTTGTTTCCCCACCCTGAAAACAGATCTTACAAATAGCTGATTAATGGGAATTTCTGCAGCCTGATGGTGACCTCATACCATCCAAAGAGGAAAACTTTGTGTAATGTGGGAGACCAAATACTTTTACCTGAATCTTTTGCACTGTAGGCTGGTGAAAATAACTGACAAGCATGAAGTGCAGGTTCACTTGGTACCAGATCTGTCTCCATATCCTTTAGGCCCTCTTGATCCATTCCTGGAGCCTGCAGGTACTGTCAGATTTCACCCATGGAACAAGTATGAGAATCTTTGTGGTTATTAGAGGGTTATTCCAATTTACCTTGAATTCTTCTCTGCAGTTGTCTTGATTTACAAATGCTGTTGGTCCTGGAGAAACCAGATTCTTTATTTTCATCAGAACTACTGTGATACTTGTGAAGATAATTTTCTGCTGAGCAGGCAGATGTTTGCTTATATATTTATGTTACTTTTTTCCTTTTTTCCAAAATACGTCCATTTAGTTGCTCAGAAGTAGAAAGCACCACAAGTGAAAGAATTTGTGGTGATCCCATTGGGTCTTCTGGTTGAGGTAAAGCTCACATTTTGGGGATGTTAACCATTGTGTCTCAGTTTTCTCTCATGCCTTTTTTTTCAGTGTTTTCATTTGACCATGATTCAGAATTGATCATAGTCAAATGATCAATTGACAATACAATTACACAATATTGTACATTATGATTTAAACTCAGCAATTGAAGATAGTAAAATTAAAGTAACCAACAACATAAAATTTTTTCTGGAGATACCTGAATTTGAAATTTATATCTAAGTAGGTTAGTTATTTTAGATGAAGATTATAATGTTCTCTCTGAACTGGTAAAAGAAACTCACTGGCTATTCTTACAGCCTCCTCAGGATATCTTCACACTGAATTATCTCTCCCCAGGCTGAATTTTCTCACCTTTGTAAACATGTTGTTTGACAACTTCTGCAATAGAAATTGCTTAATAAAGAAAAATAACTTTGTGTTTCAGGCATTATTTAAGATTGTCATACAAATAAACATGCATTAGATAGACGTGGATGTGTATTAGAGAGGCTTATTATGTAAATTTTACTGTATAAAAGACGTAACTTTTTACCCCAGTGTGCTTGATTTGTGGAAACCTACACCTTGCAACCTGCACAGAATAAACGTCTCATTTCTAAAATTAGACTCTGTGTCTTTGTTTGGAGAGCTCCTAAAATTGACAGTGGCTCACTGCATTGGCCTACCATCGACGCATACTCTATGTGAAAGGTTGGCATGTTGGGATGCTGAACATGCCTTGCCTTACAAAACCTGTAGCAATATAACTGAATAGGACTGTAAGCTAAAAATTTACTATCCCATCATGTGTCTTCTGATGCAGGACTAGGATTGATGTTAATACATATAACTGTAAGGAAATAATTCCTTTCTTCCCCTGAAGGTGGACTGGGGGGGCATTTGTTGAGGCATAACTTTTTGATGCCTTTTCTCTGCTCAAAGAGAGGTTAGAGAGCTGCCTCTGCCAGCAAGAGGAGTGTTGCTTGCCATTCTGGATCAGGTGCTGCCTCCCTCACTCCTGCCCACAGGACACCAGGGCAGGGACCACTCTCTTCCCTTTCCTGGTATCATGGTAGTGTTGTGGCAGTCTGCCCTTTTCTCTTTGTCTCATCCTTTGTGCATGGCTCTACAGGAGAAGGGCGATACTGGCATGGTTGGCTGTGGAGTGGGGTGACAGCACAGGTGGAAACTGGGCTGGCAGCAGGGAGACATCCTGAAGGATGTAGAATGTGCTGTGCTGTTCTGGAGACGTCGGCTCATCAGCCAGTGCTGGCTTTGAGCTGTGGAGTGAGGTGTGTCCTGCTGCTGGCTTCTCCCCAGCTGGTCTGATGCAATGCAGACTGAGAGCTGAAGTACAAATGCTTTGGGTTTATGCTCCAAGAGATGCAGAAGCAGCTTGTCCTTCCCTTGCCTCTTTTGATCTTCTCCCCATTGAAAGTTTGTGTGCAGAATAAATTTTTTTTTGTGAAAACTATACATGTTTCTACCTTATTAGAGGTGATGTTATAGGACATCAGCTGTTGGAAAGCCACTTGCTATAAACACATAATTAGTTATTACAATTTTTCCAACAAATTGTATGAATTCTACACTGAAGATTCTTCTGTTTACAAGTTCTGTTAATTTAAAGGAATGTAACAGTCAGTTTGTGATTCTGTTTTGCAATAGAGACTGGCCATATGATGCATATTTTTAAATCACTTCTCTATTAGGAATTAGGCTTTCCACATGTAATGCCAGTCAGTCCTTGCCATTTGTTAACCTTTATTCTCGCTAATCTTGAGTGAAAAAATCTGTATCCGTACACAGATCCTTCATACAAATCGTCACTCAAGTTCATGGCAATTACTAATATTCATAAATATCATTGTTACTAAAAATTGCCTTGAAAGCAAAATAGTGAGCAAGCACTGTGAGCTGCGTTTTATTTAAAAAGCAGTTCAGGGTAATCTGAATATCAGTTGATAATGATGATCAGAGGAAATGGCTAGGTTTCTCTTCAACAGGGTTAACTGCATAAGTCAAATTGTGATCCCCAAGTGAGCTTTTATGAGAAACTTTTTTCCCTCTGGTGCAATGGAGCAACTGCTGCCTGGTCCCTTTCTGTTCACGGCTCTGCAGATTGATTATTGCAGATTTGTCAGTAATACTTCTGGGATTTCCCCAGGTATATGTAGGCAGAAGTTACTACTGGAGTTTCAGCAAGCAACTGTAAGAGAAAAGCCAAGAAGTCTGGGAGGATTTGGCTTTACTGCCATTGCAGATGGATTTAAATAATAGAATCACAGATGGTTTGTATTGGAATGGACCTTCAAACTCATCTCCTTTCACCCCCTGCTATGGGCAGGGAGATCTCCCCCTAGACCAAGTTGATCCAAGCCTCATCCAAACCCTGGCCTTGGACACTTCCAGGGATGGGGCCGCCACAGCCTCTCTGGGCAACTTGTGCCAGGGCCTCCCCACCCTCACAGGGAATAATTTATTTGTAATATCTAACCTCCTTTAGTTTAAAGCCATGCCCCCTTATCCTATCAAGTTTGGAGAGGGATTGCAATAACTGAATTTTCAAGAAAAATCCACAGTCAGTCTTCATTTATCTGAGAACGATACAGTCTTCCATCTAGCAAAGGCATCTTGGCCACCTTCATTCTTTCTCTTGTCCTCTGGTGAGGATGGAGATGGGCCCACATATCCCCATCATCACTGGTTGTCTTAGTGCTTCTGACCAGCTGTAGCTGGCTGGATCCTTTAATGCCATTGAGGAGGAAGCAAGGGGTGTCCCAGGTGAGAGAAGCTGTATCTTGCCTGGCAGAACAGGTGGCTTTAGTTCAGGATTCAGTGGGAAGCACCAAACCTTTTGCTCCTGAGCTGATTGTGACATGGCCTCTTCTGTTCATGAGCACCTGCTAGTGTCTATCTTCTGTCCCAATGTCCTGCTTGAAAGGGACTTGCTCAAAGCAGGACATTATCAGCTGAGTCTGATAAAAACAGTTTCAGGCTCTTATTTATCTTTCCTCTTCTGCCTGGATCATGGCCATCCCACTTGGTGGTATGAAGGTGAGTTGCTCCTCAGTTCCAGAGCAGACCTGCTTGTCCCCCTCAAGACAGGAAGCATCAACAGAGAGTTGCCTGCCCATTCACCTGCAAGGTTTTGTGGAAAGGTATTCCCACTGGACGTGTGCCAAGTTTCTCCCAAAACATAATTGTACATAATAATTGTAAATACTAATTGAAAACAGGAAAATTTGCTGATCTGTTAATGGTTGGGTATTTTCAAGGCATATGGTCCAAAAGCACATTAGCTTTTTGCCGTTTTTGGGTTTGGGATTGTGTGCTTCCAAAAGGACTGAAAGACATCACTGGCAATACATTTACGAACAGCACATAGGAGAGAAGTGTACAGTATGACCTATCATACATCTTGAAAAATGTGGGTATGGAGAAGTACCTGCCCTTCCCCACAATGAAGAGAGGTGTCATTTCAGTGTATTTTGTAATTTTCTTTCACCAGTCAGTGATAGCTTTGGAAGAGAGCCCAAATACATGTTTTGGTTGAGCTAAATCAGTAATCTCTATTTATTAGCAAAACTGGAGAATTCTACTTTGGAGGGGAGAACAGTGTCTCGGCAAGGACATCACAAAATCATTTAGGTTAGAAAAGACCTTCAAGATCATCAAGTCCAACCTTTGACCCATTACCACCTTGTCAACCAGACCAGAGCACTGAATGCCATGTCCTGTCGTTTCTTGAACACCTCCAGGGATAGTGACTTCCTTCCTTCCTTCCTTCCTTCCTTCCTTCCTTCCTTCCTTCCTTCCTTCCTTCCTTCCTTCCTTCCTTCCTTCCTTCCTTCCTTCCTTCCTTCCTTCCTTCCTTCCTTCCTTCCTTCCTTCCTTCCTTCCTTCCTTCCTTCCTTCCTTCCTTCCTTCCTTCCTTCCTTCCTTCCGCCACTTCCTTCCGCCACTTCCTTCCGCCACTTCCTTCCGCCACTTCCTTCCGCCACTTCCTTCCGCCACTTCCTTCCGCCACTTCCTTCCGCCACTTCCTTCCTTCCGCCACTTCCTTCCGCCACTTCCTTCCGCCACTTCCTTCCGCCACTTCCTTCCTTCCTTCCGCCACTTCCTTCCTTCCGCCACTTCTTTCCTTCCTTCCGCCACTTCCGCCACTTCCGCCACTTCCGCCACTTCCGCCACTTCCTTCCTTCCGCCACTTCCTTCCTTCCGCCACTTCCTTCCTTCCGCCACTTCCTTCCGCCACTTCCTTCCGCCACTTCCTTCCTTCCTTCCTTCCTTCCTTCCTTCCTTCCTTCCTTCCTTCCTTCCTTCCTTCCTTCCTTCCGCCACTTCCGCCACTTCCGCCACTTCCGCCACTTCCGCCACTTCCGCCACTTCCGCCACTTCCTTCCGCCACTTCCTTCCTTCCTGCCTTCCGCCACTTCCTTCCTTCCTCCCCTCCTCTCCCCTTCCCCTCCCTTACTCTGGCTTCAGAGGTAGGTTGCTTCCCCATTCTGGAGCCCTGCCCTCCCACCAGCCTGCTCCCCTTCAGTTGAAGTGCCCATGGCTGCTCTGCTTCTCACCTGTACATGGTATTTGATCTTCTGCGCACTTTGTTACAAACTTGTAAATAAAGGAAGTAACACCTCTTGGGATAGTTTGGTGGTTTAATAGAGTTTTTCATCACAGCCACTTTTGTATCAGTGCTAAATGCAACTGCAGCATCTTTCTAAGTTCTATTTATTTGAACCACTGCCCACACTTCAATAGCCCCACCTTTGTCCTGCCTCCCTGGTTGTGTGCCTTGTCATCCCTTCAGCTGAGTGGTTTTTGTGGTGGACTTAAGTTCAGTCAAAATCACATAATTTGCACCACAATTCCAGATAACAAAAATACCTACAAGTATATCCTTTCCCTCACAAAGGAAGACAAGTTAACACTACCAGCTTGTGTATTTTTAGTTTTTTTCCTTTTTATATTGTTAATTCCATTAATATTTGTTTCGCAGTCTATTGTTATCCATGCTCTCTCTCTGCTCAGCATTTAAAACCAGTGCAACAGTGTCTTTTATCTCCCTGAGTGGAGGCATATGCAGGAGGCAACTGTGACTTCAATAATGCAATGTCATACATGAAAAAAAAAACATTTTGGAAGAAATTAAAAACAGGCAGGCCAAAGTCTGGACAATGGTTGTTGGATGCTTTAAACTTGCCGTACTTGGGGTATGATGAACTCTCTGATTTGGAAGAAGATTCACATCTATGCTCTTGAAATAAGGAAACTCATCTAAACTAGTACTTACCAGGGAATTTTACTGGGAATGCCTCTGTCCAAGTGCCCAGCTTTCATAGAGCAGTCTGCTGTGTGAAGAAGCAGTGTGTGAAGCAGGAGGTCGGTCGTGCATGTTACAAGGTGATGGATGTCTAACAGCCACTCAGCCTGTTAATAGTATATACTATGTGTTTATACACACACATTAAGGTGATATTAGCATTAAAAATGTGTGTAGCTGTAATAGGTAGTAGATATACATCACTGGACACTGTCTTGGTTTGAGTTGAATTACTTCAGACTTGAGCCCTAGGGACTTCTACTGCATAGTAATTTTTGCCCCAGTTTCATAGCTGTTTTGCCACCAGCATTCTCAAAAACACCCACTCTTCCTTAACAACTCAGGGCAGCAGCACTGGAAGGGACTTCCTGAGTCAGCATGTCCAGTCGCTGAGTATTGCAGGAACTTGAGTCACATAATCAGTTTCATAAATATGTACCAAGCTTGGTTAAACCTCCTGCCTCTATTCCTCCCTTCCTCAAAATTGCAGTGGAATTCTTTTTTGGATTTTAATTCATGGCCTGGTTTTCCTGGTTGGTTATTGTGCTATCATTGTCTTTTACTATTAGTGAGTTTTTGCCTATCAAGTATTTATTTCTTTGAGAGAAACTGGTCCTGTCCTATCTGGTCTCTGCAGGGTCCTGGAGCCAAACTCTGTTCTCTTGCCAAAGAAGGCAGATTTGCTGGCCTGTGGCATGTGTCACCTTGCCAGCCTAATCTTGTTTTATAGATTCCCTCATATTTTCCTTGAGTGACCTGTAGCCACATCTGATGCTTGGGCTGATCCTCTCTGAAAGGCAGAAGGAATAACATGTGATTTTACAGAGAAAACTTACCTGTGCCTTACAGCGTGTGAATGCTCTCTGTGAGTGTCCCATGGCCTTTTTCAAAGTGTTAGTAATAAGGTTTATGTGAGGGCTTTCACCTTCATTAGCAAGTCTGATGTGGCCTATACGACATGGAGTGACTGAGATGGAAACGTCCATCTCCTCTCTGCCCTCCTTGGCTGCAGTTGCACCTGGCCCACAGCATGTCACTGTGAGGCCAATTAGCTGACGGTTCCATCATCAGCTTCCTCTCCACCTTTCTCCTCACAACACAGCTGGTGGTTCTCATGTGCATGCCCATGCACTCAAGTGCTGTTCAGCCCTGCATTGCTCTGGTCTCCAGAATAATTCAGTTTTTCTCTCCAATAGTTTGTTCTCTTTAGTGCTGGTGTAGTGTCATCTTCAGGACTTCACAGTCATACCTTCTTTCTTGTTGGCCATCCTGGTGGAAATAAGATCAAGGCTGTTTTCAAGGACGCCTGCTCTGCCAGAAACTCACCTCTTCTGTGTGCACCCCTTTCTTCTCATGCATCTTCTGTCCCAATTAACCTTGTCATTAGTCCCACCCAGAGATGAGAGAAGCTGGATGTGTGAATGCTGTCTGAGGCAGAGCCTGGAGCAGGGTCCAAGATGTGGGAGGGTCCCTCTGTATCTTCTGGCTGTGCTGGAAGACCAGGCCTACTTCATGGAGAGCATCATAAAGGAAAAATAATTCTCCATTGGAAAAAGGCTCAGGTCCCTTTAAGCAGGAATATGGGAGATGGTAATCTTTGCATATATCAACAAAAAAAACCCCAAATTTATTTCATGGAAGACACTCAAACTCCCATCTATGGTTATTAAATATCTCCTAGATAAAAGATGTCATTTTGACTTCTTGGAGTTAGCATCAGGAACAGAAATCTTTTATCTCCAAGCTCTGCAGATATAAAGGTAATGTTATTTCACTGTGCTTCCATGGAGATTGGAATGTTCTTTCAGGAGTGCATTTGTCTTTGAGGATAGCAAAGATTCCAATGCAGGGCATAGCTCAGAGCATCTTTCCACTGATGCCAAATTGATTTTTGCCTTTTTTGCTTTTATATATTCTCAATGTTCTTTACACATATATTTGTAGCTCTGTAGCCTATTATTGAAGCTATGTACTGTGTGTCCTTCTGGGCTAATAAATTCTAAAAGCTAGGTTAAAAATACAGTTAAAATGACATTATATTCTGTTCTCTTTTATGATGTCTTGGCCATTTTGCTAATAATTGGCCATGTTTACAGTCAGCTTTATTTGCCGGCAGAGACCTTACCTGAGGAAGGCTGTATTTTTCCATATGAAATGCTTGTACGTGTGTCGTCATGTGATTCAGGGTTATATACATCTTAATTATTCAATATGAAAAGGTTATTGTAATAATGCATTTCTAATATAAAATTCCTCCAGGGCTGGTATGTAATGTGTGCTATACTGGGAATATGGTTTGAACTTCAGGCCAAGCTCTGCAATGAAAACGTAAGAGTTTTCACACCTGCCACAGCTGTGATGGCACAAATACACTCAAAATGAGGAAACCACAGTAAGCAGAACAGGGGACACTGGAGAACACACAGAGCAGAGCAAGGGACATTAGAGAACACAGCTGGAATTTGCTGAGTTTTGTGACAAGTACAGGGTAAGATTTTGAACAACTATGAAATTTGAGTTGGTAAATCAGTTGTGAATTTTAAGAAGTGTGCTCTAGTTGCAGTGTTAAATTGTTGGTTCTTCATGACAGAACTGCAGCTCTGTTCAGCTCATGGCCTCTGTCAGTGCAGTGTGGGAGGGTGAGGGTTTGGCCTTTTGGGCTGTGCCTTGTAACACAGTGCTGACAGTGTCTTCTGTTTGCTGTAACCCTTCGGAGATGGAGAAGATACAGTCTGTTACCAGAATTTACTCCTACCAATGGTGTGCTTTCTCATAGCATTGGGATCAGGTGTTCGCTGTACAGGTACCATGACTGTGATCACTTGGAACAGGGTCTGCTGAAGGCAAGTGCTGTCCAGGAGAAAGGGTGGCATTGCTTGGAGCATCCCTGGACCATGGGTCTGTCACATCAAGGCACTGAGTGAGGAGCAAGATGAGTTATAATCAGGTGAGATGCAGGGAGCTCTTTTTTACCTGTAGATGATGCTGCTTTCAAGGAGCCAAAACATTTCTAAAATTCATGTTAGGTATAGCATGATGGAAATGCAGGAATGTTTTTATCATGGGGGGAGACGACTAATGACCATTTTTCTGTTTTCTGAAGGTCCATTTCAGCTCTTGAGACCAGCAAGTGAGTGTAGCTTTAAATATTTTTAAACTATTTCTTTTCCCAAGAGAAACACTAAATATGTCTGTACTGCCTTTCTTCTGGGAATGTTCTCATGCAATGAGTGAAGTTAATGTTGGTGTAGACAACTAAATTCCTTAATCTTCTACTTCATCTTTGCTAAATAAATGCTTATAGGGATAAAAAGCTGAACATAGAATCACTGAATGGTTTGGGTTGGAAGACACCTTAAAGCCCATCTTGTCCTACTCCCTGCCATGGGCAGGGACACCTTCTACTAGCCCAGGTTGCTTCAAGTCCCACCCAGGGTGGCCTTGGACACTTGCAGGGATGGGTCAACCACAGCTTCTCTGGGCAACCTGTGCCAGGGCCTCCCCACCCTCCACAGGGAACAATTTCATCCTAATATCACATTTAACCCTGTCCTCTGGCAGTGGGAAGCTGTCTGAGCGTGTCTGTGGCCTCCTCTGGACTCACTCCAGCAGCTCTACATCCCTCTGGTGAAGACCCCTGAACTGGAGGCAGCACTGCAGATGGGGTCTCACCTGAATGAAGTCAGGGCAAGAATACCCTCCCTCACCCTGCTTCCCACGCTAAAATTAAACCACAGCTGCCTCAAGTGAGGTGTTTTCTCCCAACACAACTTTCACCCACAGCCCTGCACCCTCACTCAAGTCTGGACTGAACCCCAGCACTCCCTTTGCTGGGCCCCCACTGAATACACTGTCCGCCACCAAAAATTAAGGCCACATAATGAGATTCCTGCATCTCTGCGCATCTCTCTCTCTGTTTGGTTTCTCACTGATGTGATGTGATGATTTCTGATTATATGTTACTATTTTTAGTCATTTTCTTCCTTTGCAAGAGACAAGAAAGCATAAGCCAAGCAATTCACAATGTACCACTGCTCTTCAAAGGCATAGTCATTATTTGGCCTTGGGATGATTTTGTGCTAGTTATTTTCCCTCTAAAGAATAGTGTGTGAGCCATTGTTGTTTGCCATAATCCTGGATTATTTTTACAGATCAATGATCCTACTTAAAATCTGGGGATAGACCTGGCAGAAAAAAAATCCATGTGACATTTATATATACATATATATATATATATATGTATGTATGTATGTATGTATGTATGTATGTATACCAGTTCCCCAGTTCCACATTCCAGTTCTCTTAGATGACTGAGGTGATTAACTGTTTAATTGTTCATATTCAGAAATTATTCTTTGAAATTAGGTGTAGAGGCTCTGGAAAAAAAAAAAAGAGAAAAAGTAATAAAATATTAATGATTTGGTCAGCCTGGCTGTTCAGAACTCCTGGGGCTGGGGACTCTTTCTGCTTCCAGTGCACCCACTTCTTTGTCATGATGAGAGACCAAAAAAAAAGTACCTAATGTCTTTACCAACAGTGGAATTCTCGTGTCCTTTTTATTTCTCTTTTCTGAAGGTCTTTATTGCATCTCCATAAAGCTGGAGTTGGAAGCTGTGAATTCTTGAGGTGAGAGTGTGAGCTGAGCTCTGAGCAGTGAAGCCATCAGGGAAAAGCAGTGATAGCACTTGGCCATGGGAATGAGAAACCTTTGAAATCAAGGGCAGCTGCTGTGGCAGGCTCAACCTGGTATGCTACATCACCACCAGGTTTTTCTCTTGCCTCTTGGCAGCACTAAAGTGGAAGAATGCAGTCAACAAATTTGTGATGCAGTGTAGCTTGGACATTGGAGTTGTGGCAGAGTGCTTTGCAAAGAGTTTATTGGGTTATTTTAAGATGTATTTAAAAAGTCTATGAGGCTATGCTGTTTGGTTGTTTCTTTGGAGTTTTTTGGTTCCCTACTTGGATTCAAACTGACAGAGAGCAGGGTTAGATTGGCTGTTGGGAAGAAATTGTTCCCTGTGAGGGTGGGGATGCCCTGGCACAGGTTGCCCGGAGAAGCTGTGGTTGACCCATCCCTGGAAGTGTTCAAGGATAGGTTTGGATGAGGCTTGGGGCAGCCTGGGCTAGTGGAAGGTGTCCCTGCCCATGGAAGGGTGCTGGGACAAGATGGTCTTAAAGGTCCCTTACAAACCAAACCAGTTGTAATAGGAGCTCCTATTAAACGTTTATAATGAAAGAGCAGTGTTTGTAGTGTGTGCTTTCTGAAGTCATTGGGATTGTACTGTTCTGAGGCCAGAATTGTGGATTTGATTCCTCTGAATATTCCCTGCCCTTAGGAAGGTTTGCTGGTTAGCATGAGTTAGCATCCACAGAACTTTGGAATTTCCTCTTTGGGCATCAAACGTCTGTGCAGCATTTAGGGAGGATTGTCTGGGCATAGACTGAGATAAAAAACACAAAAAGCAGGAGAGTAAATAATAAAGATTCTTTTTCTGTTATAACTGGGTTTGATGCTTTTTGTAAATATTGCAGAAAATGTTCTGATGGGAAAGAGACTTACAAATTAGTGTTCCATCTGCCTGGTTATTTTTAGAAGGTTTAAAGAGTTGGGGTAATGTACTGGATCCTCTTCAAGTTACTGAGAAATTCCCACAGCTTCAACAGGGCCAGAATTGTATGGTCTCTCTGAAAGAAATGGAAAAAGTGAAATGCCAATGGATATTTGTTTACTGAGTTTTATTCACTCAATAACATGTACATGCAGTATGACTGCCTCTGGGAGCCTGGTTAATCAAAAAAGTTTAAAAAAAAATAAAACCCCTTTATGCAGAACATAGTTTGTGTTCTCTGTTTCTGCTGCCTTGTTGCAAATTTTCAGCACCATGGGAAGGCAGAGTGGCATAGAGAGCACTGAGGATTTCTTGTGTGCTGGGGATACACTTGGTAGATTGAGTTTGGGCAGGAGAGATGCTGGAGCCAGTCTGGCTGCTTATCTGGGCCACCTGCAGCCTCATGCCTTGGGCTGTGAGCCACAACTTGAGGGCTGTGGTCTGGCATCCTGCTGGAGATGAAGTGCTGTCTCTGCTGGTTGTCTCTGGAGGCTCTCGTTCACAAGAGTAACTCATATGAATGTCAAGTGCCTGTTTTCTCCGAACTTCTGGTGCAGCTTAGTTGTACTTGTGGGTCTGCTCCCATCTCTGGCTAAAAATTAGTTAAATCTCTGCTGTTTCTAGTGGCTAGTGAGGTGTTTCCCTGGATGTTGTATGGAAGGTCTGTTGTGGCTTACTGGGGAAAACTAAAGCCTGCCTAGATACCCTGGTAAGAGCTCACTGGTGCCATGAAGGATGAGCAGCAGTGATATCTGGACATTAGGAACATCTTCCTTCGGCAAAGCCGTGGGATTATTGTGGGTGAACCAGGACTCCTGAATGACTGACCGATGTGATCAAGCAGAAGCCGTTTATTTACGTTACGCGCACTTCTATGGATTCTACAAACTACTAAGATCACGCTTCTTGATTGGTACCTTTGTCTTGTTCCCTTGTTCTCTGCCTCCATTTCTCAGCATCCATGATTGGTTACCGTGCAGGTGTTCTACAGTCCTCTGTTATCTAGTTCTTGCCATCCTGGTATGCAGTCTCTCAGCTTCTTCGTTCTTATATTAGCACAGTTTATGTCTTAGTAACCTTGATGAATTTCACGGTGCTTTGAGAAAATTCTGATAAGAACAGTTACAGATTATATGGCTGGTGCACACTGAGATCCAAGTTCAGATACATTGCTACAAGGAATCTTTTCCTTGTTCTGCTGTGTTAGCTGCTCACTTCACTCTGGATTTGGGACTTTTCCTGCTGTCAGAGCTTGTGATGAGCATGGAGAAACTTAAATGAATTCTGATGTCAGAGCAGGTACAAGGTGCTGCACAGCCAGGAACTGGGTCAAGCCCTTGGGCCCCTGCACACAAATGCCATCATTTGATCTCCTCAGCACCAGGATAGGCCATCCTGCCATGCATTTATGAAAAATGCTGTTCTGCCCTACAAAAACTTAGGGCAATATTAATTTTTAATATAGTTGTCTTCATATCTCTTTTCCAGCTGCTTAATTGATTTCTAGTTTTATGTTTCTTTGATTACTTTTAGGTTGCAAAATAGACAGGTATGAGGAAAAAGACTGAGCCATATTTGTAGAAGAGTTAAAGTTAAGAGCAGAGACGAGAGGATGTTGCATGTTCCTGCGTGGAGAAATGGGAGCAGGAAAGTGATGAAAGCTGAGCCACTGCAATGTGATGGGGATTTAGCCCTTGGCTGTAATTAAAAGGGTTCATCAGTAAAGCTTTAGCACAGAGTGCTTCCAGCAAAATCCTATGAGATACAGATTATACCAGGAAAACACTCTCTTGGTATAATTTCCATCAGCCTCTAGATGGAGCAAGTGAAACTGCTCATTGTCAGTGTCCGTTAGGACTTCTTTTCCTGTTTTATTAATTCTGAAATTATATTGTTGTTCTGAAAAAGCATTCAAAAATAAATCCACAAATTTACAAAGCAGGTTGTTTTATAAAGTTCTCAGAATCTATAAAACAGGTTGCTGGCTGAGTGACTAAGGGATTTCAGTGTTTGATATCTCAGGAGGAAACACATTTAAAAATCTAAACCCTTGAACAATCTTAAAATATAATTAATAAGTAAATTTTTAGCCTCTGAGATGACTTCTTTATAACAGAAGAAAGGTGTTGGTATTTTTGCTGTTTCTAGAAAGTTCTGTGCAAAACAGCCATCAGTGGGAAAAACCCCCAAGCACTTATTACAGTAAATTTGGACAAGAAGAGGAATAAAGTTAAAAGCCCAGTTAGAGGTTAAAGGCACTGCAGAACACTGAGTGCAGGGAAGCAAGAAATGGCTAAAGTGTGTTTGATTGTTTCTATAAATACAGATATGTAGGAATGCAAACTGAGTCACTGCTCCAGGAATTTACTGAGCAATTTTAAAAGTTTGCAAGAATCATAAGTAACGTGGCTTTCAGTCATCTGCAGAGAGGATCCAGTTTATAATGATGGTTCCAGTGTCCCTGCTAATAATTCCAGTAAAAGCGGTAGGGAATGGGCAGAGGTTTACCCTGAGAGTGCAGCAGTGCAGACTGGTTCATCTGCAGAATTTAACAAAATAATCTTACTGAGCATTTAAATGTGTTAGTTTCCCTGAGAGTCTTTGCCAAAAAAAGATTCTTACCAGTATCTGTCTCTTTTGAAGTAAAACAAGGCTTTAATTTGTTAAATTGAAATTCTCATGCCTCTGAGTTTGTGAGAGAACCCTTCCCCCATGCAGAGGGCAGAAGGAGAGAGTGGAGAGAGTTTTTCCTCCCCATTATCCATGCTTTTAGACAGAGGAGGTTTCTCCAGCCACTGTGCATGTGCTGGTGAATCTAATGGGCCTGGACCTCAGGAGGATTTGGCAAAAAAAATTTGGAGAGAGAGAGGCAGGGTCAGAAGCAAAGCCTTGTGAGCTCTTCACAGGCTCCTCTTAATTCCTGTGGGCTCCTCTTGGCCCATAAACATTTTTAAGGGTGGATTAAAGCCTGCATGGCTTAATTTCCTTCTCACTGTCATCCTCAGCAGCTCCAGATCCAGGGCTGCTCCAAACTATGCTCATGCAGCTCAGCTAGGTGTTCTAGTTACTAGACTGGGTGGTGCAAATAATGCTGTACTTTTGGCTTTCTGGGTGGAACTATTCAGGAGTAATGCAACAAGACTTGAATTTTTAGGTGTATAAGCCAGGCCAGGATGTGTACTGCAGCTGGTGGGATAGCTTTGCAGTACTGTGGCCCTGTGAGCCTGGTGGTAACATTCAGGCTTGGTTTGCTGGAGAGAGGCATGTATTCTCTGGGCCTTAGAGACTTTCCCAACCATTTGTGTCTGGGATGGTACTAGAAGCAGCTGTTTCTAAACCTCGATGTGTGGGCTATGGGTCATTATTGCATTAGTGTATTCTGCAGAAGACCTCTGATAACCATGTATGACACAAGAACCAGGCTGGTCCTGCAGAGATGTGGAGTTGCATTGACTTCCCAGGGTTCCTGCTTAGTTTAAAAATGTCATGATGCTTTATTTATATGATATGATATATGATACTTTATTATATGATATGATGCTTTATATTATATTATATTATATTATATTATATTATATTATATTATATTATATTATATTATATTATATTATATTATATTATATTATATTATTTAATGGTATTATACGATACTCTGTGATATTTCATTATATGGAGCTCCTGTGGTTCCAGTTCCTACCATGAGTTGTGTAATATCCCACAGTGGAACTGAACAGAATGTTCCACATGTTTTACTCTACTCTTGTGTGCTGGTGTCCACAGCAGGGAGTGACTAAAGCTTGCAGGCAAGAAGTGATAGTTTACAGAAAGAACACCCTGAAATCAGGTATTTTCCTGTTGTGTTTTCGTTGTGAAATGAGTGTATCTCTAAGACTTTTCTTTTGGTCCAGTGTCCTGCGCCGGGGTCACACTGCTGCGTGCAGCTGCCTCTGTGTTGGTGATAATGGGAGTGAGCAGCACCAGAGTTGGAGCTTAGTTTTCCAAAAGACTTGCACATTTCTGCAAGACTTGTCCCCCCACAGGAATTTTGGATGGAGTTCTCTACATTTGCATCATTAAAAGAGTTAGTCTGAAGGTTTCTGACATAGCTATTTTTAAATACATGATTGTAAATAAAATTTTTCTTCTGTGACATCAAATTAACAGGAATTAAAATTCAGCCTGGCACAAAGAAGACCAACATTGCTGAAGATGATAAAGTTGTACTGGTTTACAGAACTTATGTTGGAACATAGTTTCTATGTTTATTATACATCAAAAATAACAATAAGTTTCTAATATAAAATAGATTCTTCACCTTGGTTGTGCTACCTACAGTACTTAAAAATTCTTATTTCTGATTTTGTAGTTTATATTCCCTCACTTTATATTCTCTCAAATTTCGATTTTTTGAGTAGAGGAAGGGTCATGGTAGGGCAAACCCTTTTTGCATGTAATCCTCATCTGTGCCTCCTTCTACACTTCTTCCCTATGCAGAAGTTCATAGAGTTTGAAGATGCACTGGAACAGGAGAAGAAAGAGCTACAAATCCAAGTGGAACACCTTGAATTTCAGACTCGACAGCTGGAGCTGAAGACCAAAAACTATGCAGACCAGAGTAAGCAAAGCTGTGCACCAGACACCATTATACACATGCCTTCCACACACATACAATACTACTTTAAAAATAATCTTCATACTTTTTTTTTTGGTTTAGTGTAATTTGTGCAAAGCCCAAAATATCTGGTTATCACTTACTTTGATGTAAAATTCTGGGCTTTCCCGAGGGTGGGATGTACCCGCACTAATTCAGTAAAGGCTATATTTCTTCTCTTTTGTGGTCTGTCTCTCCAGATGCAATGTGTAAGATTTGGGCCTTTGAAACCTGGTTTCCAGTTTCTCCTTGTAGAATCTTCCATTCTTATAAAAATCATCACACTAATTATTTAGTTAGTTAGTTACTTAGTTTATGTATTTGTTTTACAAATACTTCCTTAATAAGTGCAGGCATTGAAGTTCCCCTCAGAATTTGTTGGTGTTTCGTCCAGTACTCCTGCTCCTCAAGTAGCCAGAAGGGCCAGTCCCAGAGGACAACAAATTGTTGCCAAACTAAGATGCTTACGGGGCACCAGGCTACTGCTGAAAAACTTCTGTGGTTTTATTGCATTTATAGTGCAAAATCACTGGTATTGGGAAGATGCAGGTACCCATGAACTAAGAGTGTAACAAAGACCAAATCCCACAATTCTGTTTGTTTTATTCAGTAGGTGTAAATTAATTTCTAAAAAAATAGGCTTTGTTTCTCAAATAGTTCATTTTGTGTGCCAGGCATGTTAGCTGATAGTTGGGAATCTTCTCTTGGCAGTTTCTCGGCTGGAAGAACGTGAATCGGAAATGAAGAAGGAGTATAATGCTCTGCATCAGCGTCACACAGAGGTAAGATATTATCTTTCTAAATAAATAAGTTCTTTGTCTATATCTACATGACTATATCATGTCAAAGAACTCAGCTTTACAATCCTAGTGATGACTAGTGCTTCTGAAGTTGGGAACATCAGAAGTACCTGACTGGAGGTTGTAAACAGGATGGAGACAGACTGTGTTCACTGGTACCCAATGGAGCTGGCACAAACTACGACACAGAAAATTCACTCTGAACAAAGTAGTAAAAACTGCTTTCCTGCAAGGGCAATTAGCTCTGGCACAGGTTGTTCAGAGGAGTGTTGGAGTTTCCTTGGAGATATTCATAAGCCACCTGGATGCGGTCCTGTGGCCGTTCTGTGTGACCCTGTTTCAGCAGGGGGTGGACTAACGGACCATCAGACATTCCTTCCAATCTGAGCTGTTCTGTGATGCTGTGCATAGTGCCCTGCTACCTCATCTCCCATTGCCAATGAGCCTCTAGACTTATGTTGTTTTTTCAAGGCTCTTTGGTTGTGAGATTCAGCTGAAGTGATTTCGAACACTATTTGCTGATAAGTTTTCTATCAGATTAGACCATTCACTTACATCATCAGCTTAGAAGGCAACAGTAAAAACAAGGAAGTCTGCAGAAAAACCCAGGGGACTGGAAGTGGATACCACAGAAAATTAAACAAAAACAGAAAATGAGTCTTTCCTTCTCATCTCTTTGCCTCATGGATTTTTCTCTCCTCACAGATGATCCAGACCTATGTGGAACACATTGAGCGATCTAAGATGCAGCAAGTTGGAGGAAATAACCAAACTGAGGGCAGTGTACCTGGGAGAAGGTAGGGCCATGACCTTTCCATGTGACACGTGTCACCTGGGAACTTACACACTGAGTGTGTGCATTTGAGAGAGGAAACAGAGCAGGATCTTTCCCTGGGGACATGGATTGTAGCTGAAGCTCTGTGTTAATGGGTTCTGGGTGAGTTGTGGGTACTTGATGGTGAGGAGCTTTCTCTGTTGTTTTACAAAGGTGAGGCTTTATCATGCTGCTATTGACGGGGCCTCTGGAAAACATGTTCATGTTCTTAAGTAGTGTGTAAAAGTTTATCCATAGAATAGATGGTGTCAAATAAAATGTTTGTGTGCTTGCATGTCTTTGTATGTGGGATAGGCAGCAAAACTGTAGCAATTAAATGCATTAGCCATTACAGGATTTTTTCATGTTGTTCTTTCAGAGGAAGCTTTCTATCAGTCACCAAAAATCCCACTTATGTCCAAGAAAGGGATTTTCCTCCCTTCTTGGAGTGTTTGGGTTCTGAGTAGAAATAAATTGTCTAAAATATAGGAATCAATTGAGAAAAACAACAAAAAAAAAAGCTAGATGTTAACTTTCCTGGGCAGATAAGCGGTGTAGAGGGCTTGAGAGGACATGGTCTAGAAAGAAGCAGTAGCTTGTAAGTGCTCATCTGTTCATAAAATTTCCCTTACCAGACTGTTTTTCTTCCTTCTTTTCGATCCCTCAGTCTGGAAATCCAGAGTGAGTTCCCAGATCTGATGATCTGATCCTAATCTTAGAGATGGAATGGGATAAGTGTGTTAGGCTTGTTTCTCTCCCAGCTTACACTTCTGGAAGTAAGAATATATCTGTGGAAGTGCTTACAGTAAAATCTAAAAGTACCATAGGCAAAAGCAAACTTAGAACATCTCTCTTTTAAAGAGTGAGTCCTGTGTGCACCTGCCAGCTTTGAGTCATAGAATCATAGAATCTCCTGAGTTGAAAGGGAGCCACAAGTCTCATTGAAGTCCAATTCTGAGTTGGACTGCATAGTAGAAATTGGTTTTAATTTCTTCCTTTCTAAAAAGCTTAAAAGCTTTTACTTCCCTAACTCTTGAATAAGCTGATATTAATTGTAGCTTTATGTTAACATTCCATGAAAGAGTGGCCCAGTGAAGTGTTGCTGGTAGTATCTACAACACTGCCAATCTCAGCTGGTGAAGGGCAAAATTTTCATCAAGAATGACCTTTTCATGTCAGAGAAGTTTGTCTTTTATCCTTTAAGTGTGGCACATTGCTAGTGTCCTTGGAGAGAAACACTGTATGTCTGTGAAAAGCCCATGATGGGACTGTGATCCAAGTCTAGGAGCTACCAGTGGGAAATGGGAGTTTTTAGTTAATTTTTGCGTGTGTGTGTGTGTGTGTGTGTGTGTGTGTGTGTGTGTGTGTGTGTTTTTGGGGGGGTGTGTGTGTAGCTCTGTTTGTTGTGCTTGTGCACAGCACCTGGGCCTGGTGTGTTTTGATGTAATTGCACAGCTGGAAGGAGGAACACCACCAGTGTTTGTGGATCTTAGTGCACTGGGTGGGGGGATAGGCATAATTTCTCATGACCTGCAAAACAAATTTGGGTGCATTTATTTAAAATAAATGGGGCTAGGGAGAAGTTTTTGCTGCAACTTTTGTGGAGGTGGTGTGTATCAATGGCCATCCAAGAGGTGTAATGAGTTTGTACCTGTCACTATTGAGTAAGAAACGACACAGACTCTCCAGAAGGCTGGTTTGCATAAAGCTCACCTCTTTACTTCAGATCCTGTTTTATACATTGTTCTGATACAGATAGACCTGGTTGATCAATTAATCAATACATTTCACCTAATTGGCTAATTAACAAGATGCCCTTCTTATAAGCAATTGTTGAGGAAACAAAGAAAACAGAGAGGAAAACACCACCTACAGGTTGTTTATGAAAATAAGCTATCATTGTTTATCTTCAACTCCCTAAAGTCTGTCAAACCAATTCTGGGAAAACTTATTAAATTTTCTCATTCTCTGACCAGGCTGTCACATCCACAGTACCTACTTCCATGTGGCATGGGGGTTGCAGTGCACGTGTACCTTGTGTCTGTGTTAGGTTGCATGTTTGCATGACATTTGCTCTCTAATGGTTGTTCTTTTTGTCTTGCTTTTTGTGGAATTGCTGCTGTTTGGCTGTTATGTTTGTCACTGCAGTCATCGCCAGTCCTGGAGGAAAAGGTAAATCCTATTGCTGCATCTGAACTTCATTAATCCAAGTGTTGTAGGTTGCTGTGGAGTGGTGACAGTGTGATGCTGGGAATGTATTGTACTGGCATATTTGCTCTCTGTGTCCACTGGCACCTGAGCTGGACTTGCTGGTTCAGGGGTGCTGAGGGAGCCATGGAGCTGGGATAACACAGCAGGGAGAAGCTTGTGCGTGCAAATGCAGAAGACACGCAAGTTTGTTCCCAAAACAGGATCAGATGTCTGGGATGGGATGTTTACACTTCACATCCCCTAATGTTTTAAAAGTCATAGAATCATAGATCTGTAGAATCGTAGAATATCCTGATTTGGGAGGGGCCCATAAGGATTATCAAATCCAGCTCCTGCCCCTCCACAGACACCCCAACAATCCCATCCTGTGCCTCAGAGCGTTGTCCAAATGCTTCTGGAGCTCTGGCAGCCTTGGGGTTGTGACCATTCCCTGGGGAGCCTGTTCATTCATTGCCCACCACCATCTGGGGGAAGAGCTTTTTCCTGAAATTCAACCTAAAACTCCCCTGGCACAGCTTCATGCAATTCCCTCAGGTTCCAATAAATTTCTTCTCTCTTATTTTACACTAGAGAGCAAGCCATGCCTGATTTTTGAGTGGAAGTAGAACAAATGTCTGTGTCACTAAGTTTCCAATGGCACTTTTGGCTGATGATTGGGCAGGGAGTGCTGTGCACAGAGCCTTCAAAAAGACTACTTCTCCTCTTTAAATGCTGGCAAGCAAACTGTAGTTTTGTTACATTTTGTAAACTGTAGGATGTTGCTTGTAGAACATCCTAATTCAGGTTTTGGCTACTGCAAGCCTTTATTGGAGAGTGCACTGTTCACCTTGTAACTCAAGGTGGAACTATCAAGTGTTAAGACTTACCCTGGCTGATCCTGGAAAGATTTGGGTATGTGAGAGCAACTGCAGCACTTAAAGTTTAGACCGGGATGAGTCTAAATCAGGATACTTTAAATTTATTTGCATTTAAATTTGGTAGCCAACTTCAGGACTGCAAAACTAGAGCTAGCTCTTCCTTCCCCTTTCCTGGGAGGTTTTAGAGAGGCTTGAAGGTGTTTCCAAAGAAACTCATCAAGGAAATTTCCTAACAGTCTGTGCTAAAATTCTTTCCTGAAGATTCTACAGCTTCTGATGCTATAGAGACCCTGTGCCTCTTTAACAGGGACTGTGAAATTCACACATTTCCTCTCCATTTGGTGGCTCCTATATTTCCTTGTGTGTTAAGTATGTATGTTTACATATTAACAAAAAAGAAAACATATAATTTAATGTCTGTCAGCCTACTTTGGGGGCAGCTTTTATGTCTCAGTGCTGCCAATGAGTTATGTCAAGTCATTGCAGCGTAGTCACTAGGATATTCTGGCTGCACCACTGGTTTGACAAGGACTGTCCTATGAATGTTATAGGAAACTTTCTTCTGCTCCATAGACCTGTGAAAGCAAGACTCTCTTAAAACTGTAATTTGGTCCTGAAGAAAAGGAAAGATATAAACCTAATGGTTAAAGCATCTCAAAAAATGGCCCAAGTTTTTTGTTTTCTGCATAAAAAGAGAGATTTTTTTGGAAGTAGACTCTTAGAGACCTTGGGTTATTTCTTAAACTGTATAACTAAGAATTTTCTGATATTGTAGCATAAAGTGGTTCTGATTTCCAGTTTTGAATGCCTTTATGATCTCTTCCACATAATTAACTCTACTTTCTGTGGTGCTTGTATCAGCACCAGGGTGAAGATTTCCTAGGAGGGGAAAAATTTGCCTAGTAAGCTTTTGTAGAAACTTGAAATCCAGCTGTTAGAAGCTTTCAGGTCCTTGGAATGATAGCAGTGGGATAAAGAGAAGTACCTACAGCAGACAGGCAAAGGTAATTGTCCTTTGGCATCCATGACCTAGTAGGAGCAGATGTAAGTGGCAAGTTACAGTCATAAACTGGGACAAACAGCAGTAGAATGTTTTCACTAAACCTTCAGTGGTTATTTAAGTCACAAATAGCGAGATGCCTTTGGTAGTGGAAAGGAGAAGTTACAAGGAAACTGACAATTCCTATCACATAGAAGTCTGGGTTTGAATCTGTGGAGAATGATAGAATCATTATGGTTGGAAAAGACCTCCAAGGTCATCAAATCTAACCTTCAACTGGATGCCCTCGCACCCAGTAAATCATATTGCAAAGTGCCACATCCACACGCCTTTTGAATGCTTCTGGGGATTGTGACTCCATTACTGCCCTGAGCAACAGGTTTCCATGCTTAACCAGTCTTTGAGTGAAAAAAATTTCTGCAATATCCAACCTGAATCTACCCTGGTACAACTTGAGGACATTTTCTCTTGTTCTATTGCTTGTTACCTGTGAGAAGGTTAATGATGTTTTATCAGTGATTTGTGTTCCTCCAAAATCCAGTTACATGCCTCCTCTCTGAGAAGGTTTGTGTGTGAAACTTCCATGTATGAGTCTAGCATCTTCAGGAGAGGATTTTAGTGCAGATTCCTAGGAAAAGTGCATGCGAAGCAGGCCATGCTGGAAATACCTTTCTGCCCCATCTTGCCTATCCAGGACAGGCCACAGGAGGCCTTTTTGCCTATTTGAGGTACGCACTGATGCAGCAGTGCATCATGCTGTGGTGGCTGGGCAGTGCTTAGAGTGAGAAGGTTGGGCACTGTGGTTTCTCTCAGCAAACATTGTCTCCTCTGCTGGACACTCCATCTCTGTCCTTCCTAAAAGAGCTGGCTGGTCTACCACTCCCTGTGTTAGTGTGTTTGCTCTGTCCCAGGGGCCCTGTAGCAGTTGTTTGCTGTGGTCACAGGTGAGGTGGCTGCCCTTGTTTCCCAGCCTGGGCATGACACCCAATGCTGATGATCATTACAGAAAGGCAGGTGGAGGTCTGCTGTTACTAACAGCGTGCTACAGAAGAGCAGGTGTCATCACACTCCCAAGATTAAGCAGAAGCCCTGTGCAGGAATAGGTGAAATAGGATTGAGTCCAAGTATGGATGCACATCACACAGAGAATCATTTTAGTTCAGCTCGGCAGGGGCTGGGTTTGGCAAGCTGGTGCCACAGCCTTTCCACCTCCTCTGCTTTCTCTAAATTTTCTCCCACTGAAGCTTGGTCTCAAAATCTGTGCCAGCTTTTTTGTTCAGAATCAGACCTGCACTAGTGAGTCCCTGCAGTTGCCAGAAAGGAGAGGATGAACAGAACACACTTAGAGACACCTAGCAATATGCATGTTGCATTTATTTATATCTTTGTTTAGTTTTTGAATTGTGAGTGCATTGTAATATGGGTATCAAGGGAGATCAATGAATACAAGTACTCTCTTCCTTGCTTAGAATTGGAAGTGATCCAACCCCTCTGGTTCCTGTTGTTGAAGCTCACCAGATTTGGGGTGGAATGTCATAAGTTTCATGTAGATGACACTTAAAAGCCTTATTCCTCTCCCTGTGGTGACATCTCTAGTAGCTATGGAGCTTTTATTTTCTTGCTGTGAGAGTTGTTTGCCGTGGCTTATTTTCCTCCAGTACTTTTGTTTCTCAGAAGCACTGACTTAAATTGGCTGCACTTTCATGTTTCTCCAAATTTCTCATACTGATTGAGCAGTCAGTTGTACCTGTTAATGGCCACTGACCCCCTCTATCTTAGAGTTTCCCCAGGAGAAGGTATTACTCTTAGCAGCAGCACCACGGGACTGAGAGCCACCACCAAGGAAGTGTGGGAGTTCAGAGTTCAGACAGTTGCCATGTGAGGGTAACAGTTGCAGTCCAGTTTCTAGTAACTAGTATTTCATATACTGTGCTGTTTGTTTTCTATCAGAACCATGATGTACCCAGCTAACACATTTTCCTCTCTCTCCCTGTTTGTCTCTTTAGCAGGAAGGAACGTCCCAACTCCCTGAATGTCTTCCCCCTCGCTGATGGCATGGTACGTGGACAGATAGGGGCCAAGATCGTCCCAACACTAGACCACTGGCACCTGAGTGACCTCGGCCAGCTGCAGTCCAACTCCAGCTACAAGGTTTTCTAGACCATCACAGAGCAAGGGTTTCCCACTCCTTCACTGTTGCTAACATCTCACATTTTCATTAAGCTAGAGACAATCTGTGTCCGTAACCCTTTGCAGCCTCTCCCTTTGTGTTTGCTCTCATAGTAGCACTGCTAGATGTGGGAGGGTATTCTTCTTCAGATCTGGCATATGATGCAGGAAGGATTTGACACAGCTCCTCATGCTGCTTTGTCTCAGGGTTAATCTCCTTTACTTGGCTGGCCCCAAGTTGAGAGGGATGTATGTGGAGGCAGTTAGGGATTGAGTGAAGAGAAATTCTTCACTTCTTAATAGCTTATTTCAGAGAGGACATGGTAGAACCTGTCCCTTCTCTCCACTTTGATAAGAGCAATGGTTCTGCAACTCAGGTGGGGCCAGGCATTGGGTTGCACTTGCCCTTAAAGTGTTTGTCATTTTTTTCTGATCTCCTGGCCTTCCTGTATTCACTAAAAAGGGCTCCTTCTTATCCTCTCTGAATGCCCAATTCTTGCACTGTGCTTAAAGGTCTTATATTCCTCTTATGCCTAGTCACTGCTCTAGACTTGCACTGTCTACCTTCAGTACATCTGTCACCATTACTGCTCTGCCTTCTGCACCAGGTCTTCGAAAATCCTCACAGTGTTGCACCTGCACTGCAGCAGCTCATGGGGCTGCCTGGCGCATCTTGAGCTCTGCTCTGCCATTCAGGGGTCTCCTCTCCGCTATTCAGAGATTGGTCTGACAGATCAGGCTATGCATGGTCCATGCATTTCCCATGAGCCTCTTCTTCAAAGGTCTGATATTTTGCTGACATCACTCACACATGACTCACCTTCCCAGTATGTACCTGACAATTCTCACTATCTTTCGTTCTTCATGAGGCCAGGCTGTACTTACATTTTAAGTGTCCTTGTTTACTTTTTATTACTATATTCTATTTTAGTTGTTGTCATTATTTTATTTTTGCATTCAGCTTTACATTCATTTTATACAGTGTTTTGGAGATTTAAAGTCCTTAATATTTTTGTTTTTATGTACTATGCTTTCAGTGTTATAACCATACAATTGTGGCTTCTCATGGTGACATATGACTGCTATGAATGTTGGGCCTTTACAATGCATTTTGGAGGTCACTACTACACAGTTGATGTTTAGGAGGTTTACAGGTATGGCTGTAGGTAAGTGGTGGCTGTGGAGATTATTCTTTGGGTGAGCTGTGGGTTTTGGAGAATGCCTCCTGTGCTGGAGAGAAGAGCTGTACTCTTAGCACGATATTTAGCATTAACAGAGCACTCAGACAATAGAAGGAAGATACCTGCTTCTGGGCTGTGAAGAGGAGCACGTAGGTAGTACATACATTTGGGAGGAATTTCTCCAATGCAGGTTGGAAGGTTGATAAAGTGTGTTTTCTGGGGAAGTACAAAACTCACATCTGTAACCAAAGAGTAGTGAAAGACTGGGGTAATTACTTATTCAGATGTTCAGGGTAAGGGGCAGGTTATGTCAATAAACAAGAAGTTACAGGATATTGCTGGTACAGATATTACCCTATAGACACTGATGATCCAGGGCTTTTGAATGACATCTGGTTCATAAGAACAAGGAATGACAAGTGGAGTGGACCCACCTAGGTGTCTCTTACACAGCTGAGATGCTTCTGAACTTTGCTTATTCTCATAGACTTAGAGTGGGTCCAAGAACATCCCTGAAATCTTTCATCCAACAGCAGTTTTGTTTGAGGAAAGAGGTTTTATGGTTGCACTTCACACTTGATAATCTTTGTCCCTTTGCACATCTGAAAGCACAGAAGGCAAACTGCAGTTGAGGTAGTCCAAAGCTTACTGGAGCCTATTTATTATCAAAAATCCTTTTTGACTCTTTTTTTTCTTTACATACTGGGAAAGTAGCTCCTAAATCAGGAAATTGAAGTAGAGGTGGGAAGTGTGGTTTTAACATGTAGCAGCCTAAGTGCAAAGTTCTCATCTCAGTCTTGATGCTGAAACCAGGATAATTGAAGGGAGATGGTTTGGATATTCATGTGGGAATGTGTGTGCTATTTAGACTAATAATGCTGAAAATACACAAAATGTGGATTGCATTTAATGGCAGGGCCATTGTAAAAAACCTGAGTTTCCAGTATAACTGCGCAGGTGCAGTGTAAACCTTTAGACTTCTGTAGTGCAGTGTGCAGCAGAGCATTTTAAGATAAGCATACAGAGGCCAGTCTAATTAAAGGAAGATCTCAATAAAATTCCAGATTTAACAAAAATAAGGCTGCAAAGGGTTAAATCACCATTTTTTTCAGTCTTCTCACTCATCCCATATTGGATGTTTTTGTCATGTTGTGAAGCTGTTATTAGTACAAGAGAACGAAACTTCCAGATGAGAAAAGTGAAACCCTGTCACAGCTTCGAGGTTTGGGGGCTCAGAGCAGCCTCTGAGCAGAACCAGGATCTCTCTAGTACTTGCACAGGACGAGAGAGGCCAGTGGTGAAGATGAAAGATGGGTCTGGATGTGCAGGTGAATGCCACTGCACCCAGTTGCAACTCACTGTCGCATATAACTCTCAGCATTAACTATGTCACCTCCCTGCAGGCAGTAATTAGAGCATGCTGCCCTTAAGAGTGGGGAAATCTCCTTTGAGTCTGAGAGGTCATGGTGCTAGTCAGGGCATTCCTTGTCTGACTGAAGCATTGTGCTTTAATTTACCAACACAGCTTACAGTGTAAAATCCTGACAAAGCCTTGAAGACTCTCTGTTCCTCAAGAGGTGATGGTACAAGAAGTGGGGCTGTAATGTCTGTTTGCACCAAGAGCCGTTTTGCACTTTCCATACTGAGAATCCATCTCCTGTGTTCATTTCTCACCTTTCTGAATTCTTGGGTATTGTCATCCTGCCATTTGGAAGTGGGAGACCACACCTGTTTATGCTGTGTTCTCAAGCTGGACCCATGCCTGCCGAGCTATGTATAAGGTGGTTTGGGGACATAGGTCTCCTGTGTCAGACAAGCCAGAGTATCCCAGATCAGTGTCCACTCTGCTTCTGCAGTTTAGTGGCAAAACCAGTTTGCTGTTTTCTCATCTAGGTGTATTGGTGGCTTACAGTAATGACATCAGTCAAGACTTCTAAGAGGCCACTTCAGATCCTTCCCGAGCAATATCCATATTGCCTTCCAGCCTTGGGAAACACTGGCCTAGTTTGCTGCAGGTGCCAAAGCCCTTCAGCTTTCACTGTACTCAGTGTGAGCTACAGGTGCTTTTCTCCTGTGATAAGGCCACCTTTCTTGAGATCACATACCAGTGTGATTTGTGAAGACCAGTATTCAGTATTGAAGGAGTTATCAGCCTTATTGAAGCCTTATTGAAGAAGGTTATCAGCCCTTTCTACAGGTGGGATTTGCTTGTTGAGCTCAGCACGAGAACTTGCTGCTTCACTGTGGTGGTAGTGCCCTGTGTCACCAGCAAACAATGGGACATGTAACTGGTACAATGAGCAAGAACCATGCTCATAATGCTTTAAGGCAGCCATACACCAGCAAATGGGACTTACTGAAATGTATAATTGTGCTTTTCCCTTTCTGTTCTGCTGCCCTGGAATTGCCACAGTGCCCCCAAGATGAAATGTCTGAATCTGGGCAGTCCTCAGCAGCTGCCACACCGAGCACCACGGGAACCAAGTCCAACACTCCCACATCATCTGTGCCCTCTGCTGCTGTCACCCCTCTGAATGAGAGCATCCAGCCCATCAGCGAGTACACCAATGGCATCACCAAGAGCAATAAGAGGGCACGAGAAAAGCGTAACAGCCGGAACATGGAAGTCCAGGTCACACAGGAGATGAGGAACGTCAGCATAGGTATGGCAGCTGGAGCTCAGGTACTTGGTCACTAACATAATCAACTTAGCAGTGCTTGTGTCACTCTGTTACAGGGAGAGGCTGGGAGATTGCACTGTAAGTATAGAATTTGAGGAAGCCTGACTTCGAAAGGTACATGAATGAGACAGGGTTAATTGGATGTTAGCAGTTTTCTGCATAGTAAATTTTTGAAAACATCAGTTATATGAGTAATTTCACAAATTCATAGAATGGGAACAGGTTACTGAGTTCAGTTCCCTGCAGTGATATGCATTCATGTCTTGGAACCTCTTTCATGAGCACTCAAGTCACGTCTTAGGGTGAGCTTTTGGGAAGCTGTTCCTGGATCTCATCAATATGAAAGTTAAGAGCTTATATTTAGTTTTCTGTCTGTATTTATTTGTAAGTATTTTATATCCAGTTGTTCAAATGCCAAATTTGTCTGTGAGATTAAATAATTATTTTCCCTCTGTGCTCTTATTCCACACTCTGATTTGCTTAAAATAATTGTACCCAGCTGTTTTTCTCAGCTAAATTAGCTGATTTTTTTTAGTCTCTTTCTTATACAAAGAACTCCCACACCTGTGGAAGCTACAGTTGTTGTCTCTTAATTTTCCAGAGTACTTTAGTAATTTGAATTAATTATTTTTTGTCAGGAAAGCCATTCTCTAAGCTTTAGCACCAGGCTGTTAAATAAATAAATGATTTAATAACATTATAAAAGCCCTTCAGCTGTGCCCATGTAGTGTCTGAGCAGGTCTGCCCTGGATTGTGAGACTTGCAGTGGCCATCAGAAATGAGAAGTGATCTGTTTTACATGTCATGAACTTAAACTACAAAAGGACTGTAAGATTTATCAAAGGTCATTAGGTTAATATGCAGGAGCACAGGGGTAAACATGGGTCTATGAGGTTGACATCTGAACCAGCTGATAATCTTCTTATCCAAGTTATTCCTTGGGAAGCAGAAGTTATAACTAAGTTATTACTGAAGCAGAAATAACCATTCACAAGCTGGTTCCTAATGAAGTAAGACCATAAACCAACATATAACATCTTTTGCTGTAGCACTGAAGGAGAACTGAGAGAGGAGAGGAGACTGAGTCCCAGTCTGTATTATCCTGAGGGCACCCTCAGGGTCACAGATGTCCATCTGTCAGAGGCTAGGAGAGTTGTCCATGGAAGCATATGGGTTCTGAACAGCCTGCTGTTAGATTGTGGTCTGGCTGTGACCATGAAACACTTGTATCAAGAAAGCTAAGCATGGATGTCAGTAGTTTGAATACCCTATAAATACCCTGATTTTTATAGTTCCTGCTTTACAAGCTCATTTACTATCAACAGTTTTCATGCGTCAAAATAATCTCTTTTTTGTATGTGTGCAATTGTGAAGTGGAACTATTTTTTCCCCCACTTTCTTGGTGGAAGTGTGATATGGCTTCCTTATGTGGTCTTCATATTCAACCTTTCAGCTATTTCTCACCCCTAATAAGAAATCAATTCTCTATTATTAGAAGTGATGCACATACTTGAATTTTAATAATGTATTTTATACATCTGTAATTAAAATGTCTGTCAGTGATGCATGTGCCTTAGAGCTGAACTACCAAAAATGCTACTCAGAGGTATTTGCAGAAAAACTTCCCAGCTTGGTAAAATAAAGCTGAGGAAGGCTGTGCTTGTGTTAGACCCGCTGGGTGTGGATGCCTGCTTTGGCAACAGATCCACATCACACTTTGTCTTCCAGCCTGGGTTTGCTGCCAGTTGGCACAATGCCAGCCTGAAAGAAATTAACACTTCAGTTGTCATGGACTTTGTATATTTGGCTACTGAGATTGTCTGGAAAGGTCAAAAATGTCACATCTAAGTTCATTGAGGGACTAATGTAATTCACAAATTAGGTCATTAATCTTTCAGAAATTCTTTGTGTGAACAGACACAGTGTTCATGTTGCTTGTTCAGAATAGGTTAAAGTCTGGGCTTTTGAAGAGTTTGGTATTCAGTAAACAGGACTTGACAAGAGGAAGGAATTCCTTATTCTTTAAATATTGGCTTCAGGTTGCAGATTACACACAAACCAGATTTCATTTATTGGTTTTGAAGTCAAGTTTCACTGTAATGGGTATCTAAACCAGTGCAGACTTGAAATTTTGTATTGAAAACCTGTTTCTGTTAAAACTAAATAGTGCCAGTTCCTAACAATAGTAATTTCTATGAAGCTGTACAGAAAATCACTGTGTTGCCTTCAAACTCAGCTAATGCTGTCTGGGGATGGAGGAGTTGTTTATTGGCAGATAAAAAAGGAGTTTTAGAATTTACTTCAACGGATAAAATATTTCTGCTGATCCCATTTTAGTGAGTATTCAGGGCAATGAGTTTAGTGATGCTTTGGAATGGGGGTGGGAAGGGGGATGCTTATGGTGTACCTGCTCTGGAATTGAGAGACCACCTTCAACTACTTTCTGTTCTGATTTTAAGACTTTGAACATGGCACCACGAAATTTTCAAATCTCAATATTCAAAGCTGTAAAAGTCCCTTCAAGAAATACCATTCTCTGGAAGTCCTGATCCTGTATGTGATCTGTACTGTCTTACCTAGGGATGGGCAGCAGCGATGAGTGGTCCGATGTCCAGGACATCATTGATTCCACCCCAGAGCTGGATATGTGTCAGGATCCCCGCCTGGAACGCACGGGTAGCAGGTACTGATTGTGACTTTACCCTGTGTGCTCTGTCACTTGGCTTCATGAGTAGTGACAAATGGATGCTCTGGCTCATAGTGAGCTCACAATGCAGCTATTTGAGACAGTCCATATATTCTGCCTAATATCAGAGATCCTGACCTGCTTTGGGTTCTCCAAAAGGCAGATGCCTGCTGGTGATCTCCAGGAGGATGTGTACAGCTGACCCAGGAGAGGACTCATTTACCTTACTGGTCTGGGGGTTTAGAGAGATGATTGAGCAGCAGAAGTTTTAAGACAAGAAAAGAGAACATGGGCTTAAGCTGTTAGAAATAGGGAAAAGGTGCATTTGTCCAATAAAACCTCAGTTCTGAATTCCATTTTAAAACCTCAAGTTTCTTTCAGTTCTAATTTTGTCAAGTATTTGAGGAGGCAGGGCTGCCCCCCCAAGGGAGGACAAACAGAGGTAACCTCAGCAATCCGAATCCCACAGGCTTTGAGCAGTGAGGCTCAGATCACTGGTAGTGAGCCCTGTCAGCAGCCCCAGACAAAGCAAGGGTGTGAATTCGGTCCCAGTGCTACCCATGAACAGCAGGAGACAGGACTGAAGACAGGTGCATCTTAGCAAAGAACTGAAGGCATAGGCCTGAGGTCAAAGGGAGCCCTGGGACCAGTGGGTAGGTGCAGTTCCTAGGTGAGGCTGGTCAGAGCATTTATGACCCATCAGTGCACTGAGGAGTGGTTGCGAATCCTCAACACAGTTTTCAGAAAAATCATCAGACTTTTACTAAACGATTCTGCTGCTCTGATCCCTACCCATCACCCATTTTGTTCTAAATAGGAGGCTACCTAAAGGCTATTAATTTTGGCACCACATTGTTGTGAGGTATAGGTACCTTGATTTGTTTTTACTAAAGTTTATCTTTTACCCTTGTCCAGTGGATAATTTGGCACTGTATCGGCAAAAAATTTCCCCCAAATCTTACAGATACGCAGAAAATACAGTACCCTGGCAGAGTGAAAGCAAGAGTATCTAATGGTCCCAATCTGGACTGGATTTGCCCACCCTGTTGAGCACCCCCATTGAGAAGGGTATGAGCAGCAATAATACCTGCATTTCTCATCTGGGAAGGCACACACAATTAAGCTCCCCTTGGGACATGTAGGATACCTGGACTATTTTTAGGGTCAGGAGGAATCCAGGGAGTTGAAACTGCTCAGTGTGGAGAAGACAAAAGTGACTGATGAGATCAGATAAAAAATTGGTCAAATCCAGGGGAAAGAAGGAAACAGAGGGGATTGATGCACCAGAGCTCTTCAGGCAGGAATCTCTACTCCAGGTGGTAAGACTTGAGAGCTACAGGAGACACCGCCTGACTTGGACTGCTGACAGTGTGTGTGCTGCTCTGAAAGCAGAGTGCTTTCATGATACATATACCTCTGAAAGCTGAATGTTGAACAGGAAAGTTCAATCTGACTTAAGTCTCCAGGTCAGACTGAGTGCTGGTTTCTCTTTCATTTGTGCTGACTGTTGGATTGTGTGAACTGATTAATTGCAGTGCCATCACAGCACCATTTGTACTTCCTCAGTGCTCTCAGATGTCTGGGTGGCTGGAATTTTTCTGTAATTGAAAAACCCACTTTTTTTTCCTCTTCTTTGCAGTGTGCTGTGGCTGCAATATCAGAAGCAGCTACTACACTCCATTTATAATCACTAGGATTGTTTATGTGATAATGAAGCCATAAAACTTGAGATCATCTGTGTTGGTGCTGACCTTTCTGATAGATTGTTGGAGAAATTGCACAGCTGCTGCTCGTGCTGGTTGATGTTACTCATACAAGGCAAAGCACTGCAAAGTGTTTATAACCCACATTAAGGCAATTTTTTAGAGTAGACAGCCACAATCCCAGAAGTTGCCTCACCTGCACATCCTGTAGCAACTCTTTGCTGCTTTGAGCCATGAGGCTGTCAGGAAATACAAGAAGATTCTTTATGGTATCAAAGACACTGAGAGGTGGAAATGTACTGTCATCTGATAAGACTAAAAACTATTAACTTTGATTTACCTTTAATTAAATACATTTGAGGACATGTGAAGAAATGCTTTTCAATACATAGCCTTACCCAAAAGAAAAATGGACCCTTCAGACTGATTGTACTTATTGGCTGGCCAAGTAAAAAGGCTGTTGCTGTTTTCAGCATTGAATTTCTTATTTGGTCTTACTGCTGTCTGAGGTTTCTATCTAGATTGATCGGAGCATGGGAATCTTTGCAGAATCTGACAGGTCAAAGCTGAGCTCTTCTGCAATGTGAAATTTTTCTGTGAAATACTGAATCAACCTTAACTTGTGTGACTTCAGAGTAAATCATCTGGGTGAGCTTTGAGGTTGTGGATGATAGATGTGTCCTCAGCATAAGAAGGACATGAAGCTGTTGGAGCAAGTCCAGAGGAGGCCATAGACATGCTCCAAGGACTGGAGCCCCTCTGCTCTGGAGCCAGGCTTGGAGAGCTGGGGGGAGTCCACCTGGAGAAGAGAAGGCTCCAGAGGAACCTCAGAGCCCCTTCCAGGGCCTAAAGAGGCTCCAGGACAGCTGGACTTTGGACAAGGGCCTGGAGGAACAGGACAATAGGGAATGGTTTCCCACTGACAGAGGGCAGGGTTAGATGAGATATTGGGAAAAAATTCTTGTCCATGAGGGTGGGGAGGCCCTGACACCAGTTGCCCAGAGCAGCTTTGGCTGGAAGTGTCCAAGGCCAGGTTGGATGGCGCTTGGAGCAACTTGTGATAGTGGAAGGTGTCCCTACCCATGGCAGGGAGTTGAAACCAGGTGGTCTTTAAGGTCCCTTCCAACCCAAATAATTTCATAAGTCTATGATATGGAGAATAACACATGCTATTTTCTTTACTCAGTGTGCTTCCTGATTCGTTCAGTGGGTGAACAGATGGGTTTTGATTGCAGTAGTCTGAGATGCTCAGTATTTCAAAAATAAATATTTGAGCTTAAATGTTGCCAAGTAACAAGATTCCTTCTGTTTTTTTTCTTCCAACAACAGCCCAACACAGGGGATTGTGAACAAAGCATTTGGCATCAACACAGACTCTCTGTACCATGAACTTTCCACAGCAGGGTCTGAGGTCATTGGAGATGTTGATGAAGGAGCAGATCTGCTAGGTAAAACCTTGTTATTTTCTCTGGTACAATGACTCCATATTAAGCTTCTAGAAGCATTTAAATTCTCTTTTTCTTTCAGAACTTGGATGTTTCTCTTTTTTAAGAATGCATGGAAATTGAGATACATGTGATAGAAGCATGTACCTTCAGTACAGTCATGATTATTTAGGAAATAATCTCAGCTGTTAGATAACTTTTATTTGGGTTGTCTTTAGTGCATAAGTTATTTTTCTACAGGATTTTCCACACAAATAATTTGAAGACAAAATTTGTTTCTTCTGCTTCTGACTGAAAATTCCTCCCCCAGTAATTTTATACTGAGAGAAACAGTTGTTTGAAATTTGTAAGAAAGTAACTCATTTGGTTAAGTTTTTGATGTTTAAATTATGTGGAAAACTTATGGTGTGTAATGCAGTATTTACTGTTTTGCAGTCAGCCTAAGAGATGTAATAATTAACTTTTTAAGCTGATTTTGAAGATGTTTGTAATGCCTGTAGCCAGGCTGTGTTTTGTGTTCCTGGCTGGGACCCTGCAGCAGTCAGAGAAGCCGCTTTGCCTCAGAGAGCACTCTGAGCCGTCTCTATACTTTTTCTATTGGATTCCTGAGTATCTAGATCTTGTTTTTTGACAGAATTTAAGCATGTTTTTAATTCTTGCTGTTTTCCTGCATCAGTACAAGTGGTCTTTGAATACTCAGGTGACAAGGGTGCCTGATTGAGTTTATAATAGTGTAGCTCATTTTCCATGTTACTGCTTGCTTTAAGGAGCCCTAGGACACATGAGGACTCCAGAAACAAGGCATTATGTGTAATTAGTGGCAGGAGATCTGATCTGAAAGCGAACATTTCCTTTCTGTGATTACTGATATAGATCTGCTTATGGATAATCTTGTAAGTTTAGTTTTGTGTATGTGTCCAGAATAGAATGAGCTAAAATGTGTCATACAGACTTACAGCAGCTCACCTTTGCCCAAATTACAAAGGTACTTGTATCAGCTTTGATATGTGTTGTATCAGGACCTTTAAAAAGCATATGTTTCTGCAGGGGAGATAGATTTTGCCCTATTAAACAAAAACTTAACCTTGAAGATGCGGACTGAAGACTGGAAAGGAGTTAAATTACTTCTTGTTTGATGAAGGACAAGTATCTGAAACCGTACTATTATAGTCAATAGTGTGACTGGAATTAAGAACATGAATCAGACCATCATGAGAATGCTTGCCATAGCCTTTTGATATGAGTAGGTTTGGGTTGGTGTTTTGAAAAAATCATACAGCAGGTATGAGAGCCCTCATGCCATTGCCTAAAGCACAAACCCATTATTGTTTCACCTTCAACTCAAGATTGCCAGAATAAAAAAAAATCTGCAGAAGCCTCAGGATGAGCACACAGGCTTACTCTGCCTGCAGTGGGAGCCAATCTGGACAGATATTTACAAGATTAAGAATTTTGAAGGAAAAGCAAGATTTCCAGGTTTGACAATCCCCTGGATGCTAGTAGCCATTTGCAGAAGGGCTGGGGCTCTTGCTTAAAGGGAAGCTTGACAGTAGGAACTACATGTGATGGTTAAAGCTGTGGAATGAATTAGCCAGCTTCATACATTATCAGCAGCTGTCTTCCTAGCAGAATCAAAGCACTAAAACCATGGATAATCTTGCTGTTGAATATCTGTTTTATCTTGGTCCTCCTGTCCACTCCTTCCTCATCAAGGAGTGTTCAGTTGATTCTGCGGCTCTGTCTGCTAATCACTGTGCCAACTGCTGCTTTCTTTCTCCCCCCAAAATGACTGGGGTATCAGATATTATTGGCTTGGAAGAGTTACTGTTCTGGAAAATTACTTACTCGGTGTATGAGCAGCTTCAGACAATGTGCTTCCCACTTTGGAAGCCTGCCTTCTGGAAATCCACTTCCCCTTGGGATTACCCTGTAGCCTGCCCCAGTGATCAGCAAGAAATGCAGACTGTTGTTTTCAAAGGACCAAAGGTTTTTTTTGCCCAAATCTTGCATGGTTGTTCACTGCAGTCTTGGATGAAGTCAAAGGTGCTTCACCTCTGAGATGTCTGTTGCTTGGGAGTTACCACTTGCAATAAAATGTACAAAGACTTTGTTGAACAGTGCCCTTGTAAGCATGGGCCCTGAAGATCACAGTGTGGTTTCTGAAGACTGCAGCATGGCTTACAAGGAGGACATTTCTGTACTGGGACCATTTTCTAGCCTGAGCAGAGATGCAGAACCCTTTCAGGTGATCCCATGGCAGGCCAGCAAAATAGGAAGACTGGTTCCTTTTCAAATCTGGGAGATGGACTGTGCCTTGTTCTGTGATCAACATTGATCTAATTAATAATTTTGCTGAGTTCTGGCCACTGACTTTGGTACGTAAAGATGTTTTTAAAATGAACACAAACATTGCTGGTTGTACAAAGAGAGGAAGCACGGAGAGATCTCAGAGATTGTGTCTCTCAACAACAAATGAGACTGGTACTTTTTTGTCTTTGCACAATAGAAAGCACAAAAGAAAGTCTGGTAAAGATAGAAGCAAAGGGCTAGATCTTAGGGCTGACAAAAATCTGTCAACATAATCCAAAATTTTGCCTTTTTTGTTCAGTAGAATGTTCTCTCTTTGTGCTGCACTTTTGAGTCTGCAGAGACAAAGAGGAAATGGTGCTTTATGAACATGATATAGGGAACAAAATCCACAAGCTGAAAGAGTCCTCTAGGTCATGTTTGGAGCTCGCTTCTTTCTGTAAATCAAATTCATTAATGACTCTAAGCTCACTTAAGTGAAGACTTATTGCTTCCTCCAGTCTCTCAAAACTTGGCAGTCAATCTGTAAAGAATATTCTCTTTTTTTTTTGTCTCAATTCCTTAAAGAAAGAGAAATTTAATTAAAGATGACCTTAAGAACAGGACTTATAGAAATTACCCTTGAGCACTGGCTGGCAGTCAAGTCTGATTCTGAAATGGAAAATCCCCTTTATTCCTGGTACATAATTGGCACTCTTCATGTTTTATTATTTTGAATAAAAACCACAAAACATATGGGTTTCCTCCTGCCTCTAATACTGCTTTACCTACATGGGATATAGGAAGTATTCTGGAGGAAAATGTGGAGTGAGAACAATTATTTACTAATGAGCATTGAGAACCAAATTCCCTTATTTCTCCCACAGACTTGGGAGCACTAGTTGGCAGTTTTCCTGCATATACACTTGTTAGTCTCAAGTGATCCTGGGTAGGTTCCTGTTCTCCCATCTCCCCTTTTCTCAGCTTCCCCTTCTACCAGATCCTTCTTCCTGCTCTTCTCTATCCCAGGTGTTTCCAGACACAAACGATCACAGCAGCCGTTTGGGTGTGCTCAATGGACAGCCCCTTTTACTGAGGGTGGTGACAGTAGTGAGCTGATTGCCCAGAGAAGCTGTGGCTGCCTCATCCCTGGAAGTATCCAAGGCCAGGTTAGAGGGGGCTTGGAGCACCTGGGATAGTGGAAAGTGTCCCTGCCCATGGCAGGGGGTAGAACTGGATGGTCATTCAAACCCAAACCGTTCTGTGATTCACGTTTAGGATAACCAACTATATTTGCTTTGGAAATTAAAGAGCAGAGGGTCTGTAGTAAAGACAGAAATGCAGTGTTATTAGTGGTTAGTTCATATACAGTGTTGTGTACAGAAGTTGAAATGAGATTATCAAACTAAGTCCCAGTGCTACACTATACAAAAAAAAGGTTTTAAATGCAATCAGTTGTCTTTTGCAAGCTTGAAGTGTCACTGAAGAGCACAGTTATGGTCAGAAGATACAGTTGTTAAAACTGCAGGGTGTGGGGAAGTGAGAGGTAGTGGGAATGAGCTGTTCTGCATTTAGTGGTAGATGACTAAATAAAGACATAATAAAGGTTTACCCAGTCCAGGAAGATCTGATTGCCTCAGATCCAAATCTGGAAATCTGGGAATAGCTGAGGTAGGTGGTTGCAGTTGTACCATGGGTTGCCTTTCCTTGGGGTTTTTTTCTGTCCTATGTGTAGAATCATGCCATCAACCGCTATGGCAGGTCCTGTCCTTACTATTTCATGCCTTTTGACATTGAAATGGCTGAATCATTGTTAATTTTTTTTGGACAAAATTTTGATTTTGTTGGTTTTAGTCACTGATGGATCCTTTTTCACTTCCTTTTTCCCTTGTCTCTCTGTGCTTCGCTGGACATGGCGCATAGGGGAGTTCTCAGGTGTGTATCTCCTGCTCAGTTCTCCTTGTTTCTTTTTTTCTGGTTGAGGTTGGATATTGTGGTATACACGTGTGATACTCCCCTGCTCTTGTCCAAACACGGTTGGCTTTGCAGACTTCTCCCACCTCACTTTGCTTGATTGCCTCACACTGGTGGCTCCCTGCAGCAGGAGGTCCCTGCTCTGCTCACGTTCCTGCCACCTTCAACCCGCTTTCTTTTCTGTGGCTGTGGGCAGGTTTGCTCCACAGTGTTGCACTAGCCTGTCACTCAAGGTCTTGGGGCTCAAAGGGCTTTTTTTCTGCCAAGAAGGGTACTTGTAGCAGAGATCGAGTGGGCACAGACTGAGTGAGGGACCCACTGTAATCTCCATGGCCTGTGCTGTGAGGAGTCCCTCATCTGCCACTGGCTGTGGGGGGTTACCTGGTGCAAAACAACCCCCTTTGGGTATTGTAGTGACATCAAAGACACTTTTGCGATGGGTTAGAATGGCAAAGCCTCTGTCTTTGGTGAAAACTTTGCCTTTCTGTCTCAGGAGATGGGTGATGGCTCTGTCCTTTGCTGGGGGAGGCTGCTCACTGCTCTAGGGCCATACTCTGCCATCAGGTTTGCACCTGCTTGAAAAATACACTTGGGCCCTGATGCAATTTCAGTTGAAGTCAAGGGAATCTCTCTTGATTACAGTGCAAACTGGGTAAAATTTGCCCTGTAGTAAAGGTGGTGACCTGGCAGCTGCGATAGTGTCATGTGCCAACAAGCTCTGCCATGTCCCTGTGCCCGGCACTGCTCAGTGTGGGCTCTGTGATGATACCAGGAAAGGGACGTCATCATCCCTTCTTCTCATTCAAACTGGCTTTACTATAAGCCACATTTTGTGTGAACATTCCTCAGAAAACCTCCCACTGAAGTTGGGTTGGAGTTTGTTGCAGTGTGGAGGTGGATTTGGGCCTTTTTAGGTCAGATGAAAGCTTTGATACTCAGCCTCACTTTTGTGTTTTTCCCCCTGCTACTGTCCTTTCTTCACCCTCTTCACAATGTCTGTTGACCTGCCTTTGTTGTGACGATGGGAAATTCAAGGATGTATCATACAGGGAAAATGATGAAGGAAGCAGATGAGGTCATCTCAAGCTTATCCTGACATCTGTTATGATAGGACAAGGGGTGGTGGTTTAAACAAAAGAAGGAAGATTTTGATTAGATATAAGAAAAATTTTTTTCGCAATTGGAATGGTAAGACCCTGGCCCAGGTTGCCCAGAGAAACTGAGACTGCTTCATCCCTAGGCCAGGTTGGGTGGGGCTTAGAGAAGCATGGTCTAGTGGGAGATGTCCCTGCCCATGGCAGGGGAATGGAAATGGATGTGAATTTTAAAGGTCTCTTTCAACCCAAACCGTTCTGTGACACTCTAAAGTTAAGTCCCTGTTAGGTCAGGCTGCAGGAGAACAAGATAACTTTCTACCAAGCATCATGTGTACTGGCACCACTATACATGTGCTGACAAGCTGCTCTGTTTGCTGTTTACAGACTGGTACTTAATGGCTGCTGTTTTTCTCTTCCTTTCTTCCCCTTTGTCCCCATCTCTTTCTGTTCCCTTTCTCGTATGGGATGGCTCTCATAGTACGGGATGATTTCTTTGGTAAGGCAAAGGCCTTTTTCTTTTCTTTTCTTTTCTTTTCTTTTCTTTTCTTTTCTTTTCTTTTCTTTTCTTTTCTTTTCTTTTCTTTTCTTTTCTTTTCTTTTCTTTTCTTTTCTTTTCTTTTCTTTTCTTTTCTTTTCTTTTCTTTTCTTTTCTTTTCTTTTCTTTTCTTTTCTTTTCTTTTCTTTTCTCTTCTTTTCTCTTCTTTTCTCTTCTTTTCTCTTCTTTTCTCTTCTTTTCTTTTCTTTTCTTTTCTTTTCTTTTCTTTTCTTTTCTTTTCTTTTCTTTTCTTTTCTTTTCTTTTCTTTTCTTTTCTTTTCTTTTCTTTTCTTTTCTTTTCTCTTCTTTTCTTTTCTTTTCTTTTCTTTTCTTTTCTTTTCTTTTTTCTTTTCTTTTCTTTTCTTTTCTTTTCTTTTCTTTTCTTTTCTTTTCTTTTCTTTTCTTTTCTTTTCTTTTCTTTTCTTTTCTTTTCTTTTCTTTTCTTCTCTTCTCTTCTCTTCTCTTCTCTTCTCTTCTCTTCTCTTCTCTTCTCTTCTCTTCTCTTCTCTTCTCTTCTCTTCTCTTCTCTCCTCTCCTCTCCTCTCCTCTCCTCTCCTCTCCTCTCCTCTCCTCTCCTCTCCTCTTCTCTTCTCTTCTCTTCTCTTTTTTGTGCATTTTTTTCTACATTCCTTTTATCCACTCATCATCCATCCATGTGTCTTGCATCACCTTGGTTTGGTTTTTTGTGGTGGTGGCAGCACCTCTCCAAGAAGCAGGATGCAGCTGCTCTGTAGAGGTGGTTTGGGAATTCTGGTCTGTTTCATTGTAGTTGATTATCCGCTTTGATGCTTCACACTTTGCCTGGCTGTGAGAGGAATGTGGTGTAGGTGCTCTGCTGGACAGGGCTGTGCCCACACCTCACCTCCCTTTGCTCCATGCCCCAAAGGGTTGAAAACTGAAAGTTTTCTTCCCATGAGCAGAGCTGTCCCATTACAGCCTGTGCAAGATGATCTTGTGGGGTGCCATTCCATGGCTCTGGGAGACTTCCTCTTTTTCTTTATTGCCAGAGGAGCCTTTCTGACCTCTAGATGGTTAAGGCATTGGGCTGTCACTGCATCACACACAAGCAGAAGCTGTGGTGAAGGATACTGATGGAATGCTGTGTGGCCTTTAGTTCTGGCATGATAGCTCACCCTCTTCCCCAGAATTTTTCTCTCCCAAAAACAGCTGCAGAGAGGGATGACTCAAGAATATGAAGGAAAAAGATTTAATCCAAAAAAGATGCGGGTGAGCTCTTCCCTTGATGTTCTTCAGTTCCTTTAATGTTCTTGTGCCAATGTAATACCTTACAGGCTAAATATTTAATTGATTATTTGTAAAATCACTAAAAATAAGCAAGAAAAAAATTCAATAAATTGAAGACTTCTGAGTCTTCTGACTGATATGCGGCATGTCACCAAAAAAAAAAGGGCTATAGATCCTTTACCTTACCAACCTAAAACATGCTGTAGTTTGCATTGATATTAGTGTTTCCCATTGTTGTATGTTGGAATATTCTCTGACACACATTGGCCTGAAACATCAAAGTGATTAATTGTCTGCCACTGATTTTTCAAAGGTTTTTTGAAAATGCTGCTTCTTACTCATTCTTGCTGGGAATTTGCTTTTGTCATCATAAATTCATCCCGTTTAACTGTGGGAAGAGGATCTGTGTGTTGCAGTGTTTTGGTGTGTTCTCACTTTTCATGCCCTGCCATGTTCCTCTAACTTCTGTTTAATTCAAGTTTGTGTTGTTTTTATTTTATGCAAATACTAATTAATCAGCAAATGACGTATCATGAAGACTGTTGATGTCTTTGCTATGAAAGAAGAGAGAGTTCAGAGGGCAGGACAGATACTGATTGTGGGGAGACTTCTTCATGCTCTGGGACCTGTGGTGAGATATGAGCTGCACCCCTTAGCACTGTCCTCCAACAGGGAGAGGCGTCTCTGCCTTCAGCTCTCAGGTGGCCTCTGTTCCTCACTATAAGACAGTGGGAAACAATCCAGATTTTGTATTGTGCTTTTGGTCCCTAAATTTCATTGGTTTTATGAAATACTGAATTCAACCTTCACTCTTAGCCCCAGATGTGTCAGTGTTCTTGTAAACCAGTCTGCAGACTGCAGTTGTACATGGATGCCCAAGTGCAAGTGCAGAGTGTCTGCTGTAATGTTGACTATGAGTCTGAAGTGGTGGAACCGAGACTTCACATTTTAAACATCTGTGAGAAAGCTGTTAGAGCTAGGTGTAGCAAGGGACAATCTGAAGTCCTATTGAAATTGCTCTAGCAGAAGGTCGATAATGGGGAAGCCTTTCATGTTCATGAAACTCATCACAACCATGATCCCAAATCATGCAAACAGAAAATCTGGCTTATACTAAGAAAGGAGGAAAATCACTAGTGTGCAGGACAGCAGTTTGGACAGTGTTCTGCTATCCTCTGTGAAAAACCCATGAACTCTACCTTCATTCTGTGTGAGGAATGATAAAAACTGTTTGCAATAGCTCATGGCTGAACCAGGAGTTACTGCCTTGACTTCCCTGATTGGTATTAGTGAAGCTCTCCCCTCTGTCCCTCCCAAAGAGGTTTGTGTAGACTGGGGTGAGAAGCTAGATCTGAGTTTGGATTCTCCACAGGACACATGGGTGTCTTTGCTGGTGCTGTTTGGTCATTCAGGTAGAGACACTCCACTCTACACACAGGACACAGGAATCTAGGGAAGCCTAACAAAAGTGATTTCTTTTCCTAGGGCATAAGTTAGGCAGTGCCACAAAAGCTGCATGTTTCTAGGAGAGCAGGTGAAAACTGCCTGGCCTTTCTTTTCAGGAATGGGCAAAGAAGTGGGCAATCTGCTGTTGGAGAACTCTCAGCTGCTGGAGACCAAGTAAGGAACTGTCGCATGCTCTGACCTACCTGCCTGGTTATAAACAAGATGTCACCTTGGAGTAGGTCTTAGCCAAAACTCCTTCCTCACTTGCTTATCTAACTGGTTGTCCTGAATACTTGTTCCTTCACTTGTAGAAGAAGAATTGCTCTCCTAAGCTATTTCCTAGCTGTTTCCTTTCTGCAGACACTTGGATAAAGCCTCTAGGCATGTGCTGGTAGGGCCTGATGCCATCTGAGATAAGTTTCAGGCTTTAAATTCAGTGGCAATCCATGTGTTGGTCTGAGTTTCTGTGAGGATGTTGCTGATAGTAAGGTTTCATTTGCAAGGTTTGTCATTAGGAAAAAAAAGAATTGTCATTGTTGAGTTCTTAAATATTTCGTAGTTGATGGAGGAGAAGCAGACAATGTAATGAAGTTGGTTTTTGAGAAAAGCTGGCAAACCAGCTATTAAAATTGAGGAGATGGGAAGAGGAAGGCCAAGTACTCCCAGGGTAGAGCTGGAGAACCTACTGTGATGGGAAGGTACTCATTTTATAAATGTAAGATGTTTTGGAGCTGATTGGAAATGCATATTTCTATAACCATCATCTGCAGTTATCCTCAATTGCAGATGACAGCAATTCTGAAGGGTGTATTTCAGACTTTCATTCTGCCAAAAATAGATAGGTTGCTCTACACATGCCTTCTTCAGTGTTTTGTCATCTTCCAAAGGAGAGGTTGATTTGTTAGTCAGGATACATAATTGTCCTGAACAATTATGGTGACTTTTCTGTTCTTCTGGAGCTCCATCTTCCCGTTTCCCTTGAGACATAGCTGAACTGAATTGTTAAACACACTTGTTTCAACTTTCCTAGTAGCATCTGTGACTTTAGTTGAAGATCTCTTTTATGGACAACTGCTACTTTGGGGCACTTTTGCTTATTGTCCCTTTCACACCTTTAAGAAATGCTTTGAACGTTGTGAAGAATGATTTGATTGCCAAGGTGGACCAGCTGTCTGGTGAGCAGGAGGTGCTGAAGGGAGAACTGGAAGCAACAAAGCAGGCCAAAGCCAAAATAGAAACGAGAGTCAAGGAGCTGGAGGAGGAGCTGAAGAGGTGAGTGATTACTCCCCTGCTCCAAGGAACTGGGAGTAAAGAATGGTAAACCCACCTCCTCTGTTTTACGCTGGCTGTTTCATTCATGGGATTAGCATTGGCATTTAAAGGTACTTTAGGGAGCACAAGAAGGCAGGATTAGGAATTCTGAAGGAGCAGCTTCAAACCTAGGCTCCCTGGAGTGGAGCATTTAGGGTGTGAATTTGCAATTAAAAGCCAACCAATCAGCAACAACCAAAATGACCCAAAGAAGGGGAGTTTCAAGACCAATAATTTTGAAGGAAACTGCCAAGAACTTGGTCCTCCTAGCAGCCAGGTTAGCTGTGAGAGAAGTGAATGCCCATTCATTTACTGAAAGAGCTCATACAGAGTTGCACAAGAAATATTTAAATGCCTATATCAATAATTGTTTCATTGCTCATGTTAAGACTGAGAAGAGGCAGAAGAGATTCTAAATTCTGATACAGGAATGTGTATCAGAATTAAAATATTTTTATCTTCCTTTCAAACTAGAGAAACTAAAGCCCAACTGCCCAGCAAAGCCTGGGATGGTTTCACATCCATACACACAAAGCTGCCTCCTGGAGCTCAGAGCAGAACAGTTCCATTGTGGCTGGCTGTGCATGACTGCAGGTGCTCAGGGCAGAGGACAGGGTTTGTTCTCCAGCTGGAATCTAGAAGGTTCTGTAGTCTGAGCTCAGAATCACTAAGAATAACACAGACTGGTCTCTTTATTGTTCAGAATGCATGAAATGAAAGTAGTCTTGCAAGCAGGGAGATTTTTAAAATGCCTTTTGTAATGCCTCATAAAGTAGGAGTTCAAAGAAACTGAAAGCACTCAAATACTTTCAGTATTTTTTATCAGGGTTTGGTGTTCTTTACCATTTTGGGAAATTGTTCTTCATGTTAGGGGCTTTTTTCACTGTATTGAATCCTAAAGAATCAGAGAATCTACTGAAACCAGAAGCAGTCCAGCAGAAGCATTTAAGCTAGAATTTTCCCTATCGAAAATGGCTCCATACTCATAAAATATTTGAATGTAGATGCTGGTTCAGAAACAGAAACTGGCTGAATTCTTCCAGTGGTCAGTATTTTGGTGCTCACAACAAATCTTTAAAAAAAAAAAGGGGTGAGGTCGGTGAAGCTCTTCAGAGTAATGTACTGGAAGAGGGAGGGAAAATGGCAGAGAAGCATCTCAGAATTTGTACACTTGGTACACATGGTGATGGATGCAGCCAGACTTCCCATAGCTGGTTCTCTTCCCAGACCCAGCCATGGTGTCACTTGCTGTTTTGATCCCTTTCTTCCTGTTTCCTAGAGTGAAATCTGAAGCAATTGTTGCCCGACGAGAGCCCAAAGAGGAGGTGGAGGATGTAAGCAGCTATCTCTGTACAGAATTGGTATATGACATTACTAAAATGCCTGCGGGGAAAGGGGGTTGATTTACTTACCTGTATTGCGTCATGTATATGAGTCCTGAGATGCAGATTGATAGCAATGAGGGCAAGGGTGGTGAATGGGTTGTGGCTGATGAGCATGAAATCCCTTCATACAACTTTCAAACCAGAATCTGGCACAGAGGAGCAGCCAACCCGGTGGCAGTATGACTGTGCAGGATGTAGTTTCTGTGGCTGAGTGCTAGAGCACTGCCCTGCTCAATACCATCCTAATTTAGAATCAAAATCTAGTGTGCAGTGTGGATTCTCTCAGGGCGTTACGACTGTCAGGCTTCTCCAGAAGAGCCTGTCCCCATGTAGGCAGTGGAGATGTAGCTGTGAGCACATCATGCTCTGAAATCCAGCTTACAGGTTCAGTTTTAGCCTAGATCTCTTGACTTATTTGGAGTGAACTTGGTCTGTTGAGAATTTAGGTAGATGGGAACATTTTCACGTTGTGCTCATGAGCTGCTGAAGAGAGTTGGATTTGTTTTCAGTTGAACAGACAGGAGGTCTGGTTCTTTTTATAATTTTAAAAAATAATTGATAAATTCCTTTTTGTTTATACAGTTCTTGTTCTGACTAGTCATACAGATTTGATTCAAAGTCCAGGGAGGCTAGAGAGGGACTTGGTTAATTTGTGCTGTTCCAGCTCTCAGCAGCACTTACCAACCAGGCTGAGCTTAGGAATTGCCACAGTCTAGCACAACCATGTACCACCTCTAGTAATGAGTTCCCGAAACCCTTGCAGTCTTTATTTTGGGCAGATATTTTTTTAGTCATGTTGTTCTCATTTTCCACTTTTCAAAAGAGACAAAACAGACTTTTACTCATTTTGTTCCCAACCCAAAGCTGCCTCTGCCCTCATTGGAAGGTCAATTTGTGTCACCAAAGAGGAAAAGGTGTTTCCTTAGTTTCCTGTATCCTACCTTTATCCATCTGTACTAGCAGAAAACATCCTTGCAGTCCTCCTGAGAGGGCAGGTGGCCTTATGTGGTGCTCCCTGCTGCTTGTGACTGGCTTTGCTATTAATTGAATCTTTGGTTTCCAAATTTCTGGACCAAAAGACCACTGTCAATTCTTACCATTCCTTGCAGACTGTCAAAGCACCTTGCTGGCAATAGTCCCACATTGGGGTCTGTGTATGCGAGGGCTATGTGTTCAAGTTGGTGGTGATTCTCATTCCAGTTTCCATGGGTTTGCTGAACCCACGGAGGTCCATGGCCATAGTTTGGAGCTCACTGTCTGAATTATCTCCTCATATGGGGAAATGGGGGTGAAATCAAACAGGGCAGGAGAAGAACTAACAAATATGTGTCTGTCCCTGACGTGCCTGGTACTAACCTCAATCCCATTCCATCTTTTGTTGGCTGAAGCAGTGCTCCTCCCCTCTGCAGGACAACATTCCCATTGCCCAGCGCCGGCGCTTCACCCGTGTGGAGATGGCCCGGGTCCTGATGGAGCGCAACCAGTACAAGGAGAGGCTGATGGAGCTTCAGGAGGCTGTCAGGTGGACGGAGATGATCAGGTGAGCCTGGGTGTTGGATAACATTCCTGTTTAGGACAGGACCTGTTCATGTTTTACCTTATGGTCAATGCATCCCCTACTGACACACGGTTGAGAAGTACTGGAAGTTTTCCAGACTGTAGATGCTTTTCTCCTAACACCAATTCTTTCTCTCCTGTTCCTGAACCTGGGCTGCAAATCTCATGTTACCACCGTTATTTGGGGACAGTGGATAGTTGTTCGTCTTGCTTGTTTCTTGTGTGCTTATTAATCTGGGAGAAGCTCTAGGGAGGAGTATTGCTTCTGAATGATGAGTTCTAAAGGCTACGGCTTGAAGTGACTCCAATGCTAGGTTCTGTAGTTCCCACACTGTCTGTGGCAGACAGTTTTACAGGGAGTTGATAATCACGTTAAACACATGAGCCTTGTTACTTAAAGTGGTTGGGTGAGCTTGCATTGAAGACCAGGGCATGTCCCATTCCTTGGTGTCTTTTGAAACATGTTAGAATGAATTCTGACTTTCAGCATGGCTTCCTTGATGGAAATGACCTGATGCTTGGCAGAGATGCAGAAATTAACTTGGTTCTGCTGTGTTTGTCCATAGAGCTTCCCGTGAGCACCCATCCGTGCAGGAGAAGAAGAAATCCACCATTTGGCAGTTGTAAGTTCTTCGGTGGTTTGTGCAAGATTAAGAAAAGTGGGGAGTGTTGCCATTTCTACTTCAGACAACAACTTAATAGACTCTGACATTAATGTCAGATAGAAGTTGGCTTAACCCTTTTGCCTTCAAGGGCTTCCTTTTTCCTTAGTGAAGTTAAAATCAGATCCGACCATGCACATTGACTTTGTTTCACAAGCTGAAAAAGTTCATGAGTATCCTGGAATGGAAACTTTCATACTCTGTCCTGGTTTATGAGGACACACTCACAGTCATGTGTAATAAAGGGCTGTTTTTAGAAGGTACCTATTTCTGGAAGCTAAAAACACCTTATGCCAATCAATCCAAGGATGTAGGTCTGAGTTTGAAGTAGAGCAGTTTTTGCGACAGGCTTGCAGCCTTTGATCCCAACCTCTTGCTTCTCTTTTTGTGTATCTATGGTGCTTGTCTCCCCAGGAACCTTTTCTCTTACTTGTTGGCCCTTTTCTGTCACTAGCTTCAGCCGTCTGTTCAGCTCTTCCTCCAGTCCTCCCCCAGCAAAGAGGACCTACCCCTCTGTGAATATCCACTACAAGTCTCCCACCACGGCGGGGTTCAGCCAGCGGCGCAGCCACACCATGTGTCAGATCTCCTCCGGCAGCCGTACCCTCGAGTTCTTCCCTGACGAGTGAGTTACAGGGCTGTGTGCCAAGCCAGGCTCCCCTGCAGCGCTCCCAAAGAACAGCAGTGTTTGAAATAAGCTGTTTTCCACTTTGGAAACAGTCTGTGTGATGTTAGTATGTCTCTGTTCTCTGTGGCTTACCTCCCTGAGCTTTCACTCATCAGGTACTATATGGATGGGTTCAGCAAACCTTGTCCTTCCAAACATACAATATCCATGGCTTTTCAGGCCATGATGGATCATCTCAGCAGGGACCATGGGAGCTCCATGTGGCCCCACTCTAGTTCTGCACTTGTATTTGCAGACTGGGATGGAATGAAGGAGCGTTTTTGTGGTGGAGTGTGATGGCAGCATCAAGACAAAGGGATGAAATGTCTGCACAACCCTTTTGACAAGGGGTTTAAGAAAAGATAAAAGTTCTCTCCACAGCACATTAAAGTTCCAGTAGTTGGTTTTAATTTAAACCATGCTAAAAATGAGCCTCTGGGCATCGCTACTACAGTCTTACCCAAATTCTTTGTGTTGCTCAGATGAAAGGAGAAAACTCTTCAGTGCTTTACATGACTTCACAATGTGTTCTGCCATTGCAAAGGTTGCTTGGTTCCACATGGGGTGTATTTTTATAGAAGGACTTTGGAGAATGTGGTGGTAAAGTAGGATAACTTCTACAATAAAAAGGATTTGTTGAAAAGATACTGCATTTTGTAGAAGGGTAAATTAAAACTTTTTAGATGCCCATTGCCCTTATTCCATCTTTTTCTCTTATGACATCTCACAGTCATGCTGTGTCATCCTTCTCTAAAACCTGTTTTTGAAGGGCTCTTGGAACATCATAAGAGGTGATGACAATAACTTGGCTTGCCACATTGCTCAGGTGATGGGTCAGAACTCCCTGTGTCTGTTTCTCAACACTTTTCTGTCTCTGACTCCCTACATCTCTTTTCACAGTTGGATCTGGTTTGCTGTGTGTGCCCTCCCTGGTACTGGCCACACTCCCTTCACCCTCAGTTCCTCTCTTTAACGATCAGCTGGGTGACGCTGTGCTTCTCTCCTCAGCGACTGCACATCTTCAGCACGCCGTGAGCAGAAGCGAGAGCAGTACCGGCAGGTTCGGGAGCACGTGCGGAACGATGATGGGCGGTTGCAGGCCTGTGGCTGGAGCCTCCCAGCCAAGTACAAGCAGGTAGGGACCATGCTCTGGACAGGCTGAGTGGAAGGTGACTTTAGTCATTAACTAGGGACCTTAGTCATTAACTATTTAATTTAGACGTACCATGTGCATGTTTTGTTTGTGTGATAATTGTAGGCCATCATAGACCAAAGTGATGTTCTGTATATCTCCACCAAAGTCAATGGAGGGACTTTGATTCCTCTGCATGAAAGTACTGAAACCGAAAAGTACCCTAAACCAAAAGTGCCCTAAACCAGAATCCAGTTATTTTTAAACTAAATTTCCTTTGTTATAATTGGGCCGGAACATTAGTTATTTCATTTATACTCTGAGAACTTTAACAGTCATTTAGTATGAAAACCAAATGTAGTTTATGCCCACTTTTTCCCATCAGTAACACAAAATCAAATAACATCAGCCTCAATTGTTGACTTGTGACACGTTTAACTGGTCAGAGACCTCCTGAAAGGGAGGAGCCTGGCAGCATGGCTTGGAGGTTTCAGGCCATAGAGGCATTAAGTTTGGAAAAGACTTTTAAGATCAAGTCCAGCTGTCATGATGAAGGGAATGCTAGTTGTCCTGACTCTTTGCAGGGAGCATCCTTTCTCTATCAGCAGGTCAATGTGTAGCCTCTGTGGGCCATCACTGGGGCACTGATGATTGTGAAATGGTATCTTGGGTGTGCTGCTCCTCTCCCCTTAAGGACTCTTGTTTCACACAAGATGTGATAGGAAGCCTCAGCAGCAGCCACCTCTGATTGGTTGTGTTACACTGGTTCCATCTCTCTTGATGTATCCTGGTGTTTGCAGCTTTATACTGTCTTTTTTGTCTTCTCTCCCCCTAGCTGAGCCCCAATGGTGGTCAGGAGGACACTCGCATGAAAAATGTCCCTGTGCCTGTATATTGTCGCCCATTAGTAGAGAAGGACCCAACTATGAAGGTATGTTGTTTCTGCTTACCGTGCAGTCCAGAAAGGGGACATGAAATAAGCAAGGGATTTGGGTCACTAAACCTGCCATTTTTACAACAATCTATTATTTAGACATTATATATTCCAAATTCTATCTTCCACTTCCTTTTATTGAATGGTGGTTTGTAGTGAATGTAGGAAAAAGTATTTTAGGACAAAATTCTCAGCTGTTCTGGTTGCTAGGTTCCCTGCTGCTCCCTGATATCTTTTGCTTTTTTTGAGACAATTCATCAACAGCAGCAACATTTTATGCTTCTAATGCTTTTGCTAAGACTCCTCAAGGTGTAATGGAAACTAATATAAAAATTCATGAAAATGACCAAGTGAAAGTAAAAACACATTTCATCACTCCTTAGATTTTACTGTTGACCAGAATTCATTGGAACCAGGCAAGTGTTATCTGGAGTAGATTTTTGTGAAGCCATATCTATTAATACTAGAATGTTTTGAGTAGAATTGCAGCTGGGTATAAGCGGTCATCTGTGGCAGACTTACCTGCTGTAGCTGGTTGTTTTGAAATAGTCAGTTTGTCATTACTTCATTCAGAGATGATTTTTAGAAGTTATCCTGATGGTTAAATTGTAAGAATTTTTTTTTGCTATTGTTTCTAGAAGGTTCTAGGTGTGATCTTTAGATAATGTTCTGTGTACCATCTTTTCTTTAAGGTTTTGGGTAAATCTAGTATTTCTGTAGTCCTCTTCCTCTTATAGGTATTCTCTTAAAAAGCTCTCTGGAAATAATTCATAGGAGGTTAGCTGGATTTGATTTCAGAAAACTGGTTTTTTGGGAGCTAAACCAGCAGACTATTTTTCCACACTTCCAGAGATGGGGCAGCCACAGGCTTCTCTCTGGGTAACCTCACACCCTCACAGGGAAGAATCTCTTTCTAATATCTCATTTAACCTGTCTTCTGTCAGTTTGAACACATTAAACATCTGTCATGTCCTGGCTTGCATTGCTGCAGTGACTAAAAAGCAGTGATGTTGCCGGGTAGAGATCCTCTGGCTTACCTCTATCAATCCGGATATCTTCTAGTAGAAATCATCAAGATCTGGTGTTTCCAACTAAATGTTTTAGACGTTTGACATTTGGCAGTTCTCCACAAAGGTGCCTAAATTCAAAGAGACCACGGAGCCTGCAGGATTCTTAGTTCAGATTCCTGCTTCTGTTTCTTAGCTGTGGTGTGCAGCTGGAGTAAATCTCTCAGGATGGAGACCTTTGGAACAGGAGCCTGGAAATGGGCAGAAACTAGATCCTGGGCACGATCCTCTCACCTGTGACAGGGAAGTGGAAGGTGACAACAACAAAAGTAACCATACATCTCCTGAGAAAAAAAAGGTCAGAAAATAAAGTGGATTTTTTTCCCTCCGATGTTTTTTCTCATTTCATCCCTACCATACCCCCTCTCTCAGTATCTTTGTACTATGCCATAAAATGTTCTTGTCCTTGTGGGACTGTGCTGTGGTGTGCTGGCTCTTCTGTAACTTTAGGTGTGATCTGGGACAAATCATCCAGTGTAAAGTTTTCCAACTTTTGCTTTTGAAACGTTTGGAATTTTGAATAAAATCCTAATAATAAGGGCAATGAAATGCTTGACTGAGGTTGCTAGGGAGATTTTATAGCCCTCATCATTGTAAATTAATAAATACATTCAGGGAAAGCTTTGTTAAAAGAACATGGTCTGTGAGTCCATTTGGGCCTCTTGAGATTTAATGCATTCTGGTTTTTGGTAGCCTTAAGTGATTTTTTGGGTTTTTTTCCTGTTTAAAGAACCAAGCTGTAATTTGCAGATAATCATACAATATTTTATGCTGTCTGGTTTGTAGGGTTTTTCTCCACATGTGTCTTATATTGCTGCCTTATACTCTCCCAAGACCAGCTTGCTTAAGCTGATCAGTTGGGTGCATCCCAGACTCACAGCATCCTGGATGACTGAATATTCAGTGATACATTTGTCAGACATCTCAACAGAAAAATTAGTGGCCACATTGCTCTTGCCTAAGGAGTCAGACAGGCTCTTTGGCCAGTGCTCTGGATACTAGTGCAGTAACATGAATGGAATCAAATTAATAAAAATATAACTGATTAGACAACAATATAAAAAAGAAAATTTTTTTCTATCGTTCTACTGTAGAATAGAATATATAATTTAAAATAAATTACACCATGTCTAAGTGTTGCCAAGCACTGTTAAGCTCAGGTTGATCCAAGAGAAGTGCTGATCACACCCATGTGTGTCTGCTCTCCCAAAGGCAAAGGAGCTCCATGAGATGGATTCCACATCCAGCCGTGTCTGGATCCTCACTAGCACGCTGTCAACCAGTAAAGTCGTGATAATTGATGCCAACCAGCCTGGCACAGTGGTGGACCAATTCACTGTCTGCAATGCTCACGTACTCTGCATCTCCAGCATCCCCGGTGAGTGAAGCCCAGGCTGTGGTCTTGACAGGGTCCCTGCCCCACTGAGGAGTAATAGACATCCTCACTTGGTAGCTAACCCCTGGGCTGTGTTGTGTTCTGTAATTGTCCCCCAAAATCATAACGCAGATCTTGCCTTCCTGGAGGACCTTTCTGTGGAGATCCCTCCCTGTTCTTCAGTGTTCAGTAAGTCTTTCCTTTGGTATACAGCAGGTGTTTTTTGGAAGTAGGAGCGAGCCTTGTCGGGCATAGAAGGGCTCTGTACCTGTGTTGGATACTCATACTAGGGATGAGGGGATCTGCTGTGGATCAGGCTGCTGATGGATGGTGTGGTGCTTCTCCAAGGTGGTGAACCCTGAAGGATCAGAATCTCCCATCATTAGGGTGACCTCAGGAGTACATTAAATTAGCAGTAATTGCTTGATTTAATGAGAACCTGTTCTTTGCCTTCAGCGGCCAGTGAGAGTGACTATCCCCCAGGCGAGATCTTCCTGGAGGGGGATGTGAATCCCGAAGACTCAGCTGGAGCAGATGGTGTCTTGGCAGGGATCACGCTGGTGGGTTGTGCAACCCGCTGCAATGTGCCACGAAGCAACTGTTCCTCGCGTGGGGACACACCTGTTCTGGACAAGGGACAGAGTAAGTTTTGGGATGTAAAACTTAGTGACATATCAATTACACCTAATCCTGTATGAGCTCATGGTGTTACAGCCATATCCTCTTGTCCCCAAGTTAAGCACTTCAGAGGCCTCCATAATTTTGTTACTGTGATGCAGGACTACCAAAGGCCCTTTTTGTATATTTCTTCTTAGAGCCCTGCTTTCTTCTCTGATTCACATGCTGCAGCCTAGTTGCAGGAGTCATACAGCAGAGTATTTTGGGCATGTGAGATGTTTGCCCTGCTTCAGGTGCTGCTGTTCTGATTGCTTTCTTCCCTGAGTATTGGGAAGCCAATTAAGCTCACATGCAAATCATACTGCTGCCCTTGCTGACTCCATACTGTAGTGACAGCCTTGGAGCCCTTCCAGTGCTGTCCTGTGCTAGTCATAGATTATGTTTCACTTTAAAATAGTGTCTGTTTCCCATCCAGGGAGAAGATACCTGATGAGCTGCTGTGTCTGTGGCACAGGCTCAGGGCTTGACTGAGTTTGGCAAGGAAAGATACATTAAAGAATTGACAGCCTGATATCTATATAGATTCTTCAGCATGTTTCACATTGTTCATTGTTCTCCAGGTGAGGTGGCTCCTGTCTGCAACGGGAAGATCAACCAGTCTCAGTCTACTGAGGAGGCAACAGAGGCTACAGAGGTACCAGAAAGCAGTGCCAGTGAGGCAGAGCTGACACAGGCCCGGCCTGGGCCCCTCACCGAGCATGTGTTCACAGACCCTGTCCCAGCCCAAGCACTCAGGCAGAATGGGTAGGTGAGCTGGGGTCAGAATAGTGGTTCTGTTCTATTACTGATCTGTTTTCATAAGCTTTGTGACAAGAGAAGCAGCCTAAGCTTCTGATAAAGTTCAGACTTCTATCAGTTTTGTGCCCAAGCAATTTTATAGATGGGATAACAGGGAAGGAAAAGAATGTCATGAAAACAGACATGGCTCAGCCTGCAACTGACTGGGTCAGCTGTTAAAATGTAAATATTTGACCTCTCACTATGAACTTAGACTTGTGGTTAAGGCAGATCTCCCAAAGTACATGTACACTTCATGTTCTTACTGATGGAGCTTACTGAAATGTGTGTAGAAATGATTGATTTACTTGGTTACTTTTACAGCATATCAAAGTACCTCTGATGTGCTGTAAAAGTAACCAAGAAAATGTATTCACCACTCAAAAAGTTCTTAAGACAAACAATGCTGATGTGATGGCCTTAAGAATAGGGTAGAAGTCTTGGATGCAGATTGTTCCTGAATGCCAGTGTTGTTCTAAGTTGCTTCTATTGAAGCTGCAAATGAACAGAGAAAATATTGTTTGTGTAATAGTCTTGCTAAACTCAGTTGGGGTCTGTAGATTTGAAGTACTTGTTGTTTGTAAGGGGAGGAGAAAGGAAATACTGTAAATTGCAGATTTGCAGTTGAAAACTACTAGAGAAGGAAGCAATTTGTGTCTTCAAGGGCCCATACCAGTCTGTGAGTGCCAGGCTGTGGGCCTAGGTGGGCATTCTGTGCACTGCTGCTGCTAAATCTCTTAACACCGTTCTTTTGCTTCTTCAGGGAGAATGGGCAGCTGAAGATGGAGCCCAGCACAACACTGCCAGATCAGGAGTCAACCAAGGATGCTGGGACCTGCACCAGTGCTGCCCCCACCATGTGGCTGGGAGCTCAAAATGGCTGGTGTGTTCCCCTTGGGCTGGCAATTCTCTGTGTCACAGCCCTGCTCTGGGCTCTATTTTTCAAGTCCACACACCTTTTGTTCATTGCTTGTTTCTGAAGAAGGTTTCTATTCCTCATTTCATTGCTCAGCTTACCATAGTCTCAGGGATTTAACATCACTTTCTTACCTCACCTCCACTTTTCCTACCAGAAGGGAAAACTCAAACCTGAGCAGGCTGAAGATGTGGGGCTCTGCTGCTAACCCTCCCCAATTTGTCCCCTCTCACAGGCTTTACGTGCACTCGGCTGTGTCCAACTGGAAGAAGTGTCTGCACTCAATAAAGCTGAAGGACTCTGTGCTGAGCCTGGTGTAAGTGTGTGTTGCAAGGGACCCGAAGGAGAAGGTTTTAGGCCTGAGTGATGCTTTAGAGGGTATTATCAGCTCTTGGTTGTAGATTTACAGAATCAGAGAATGGTTTTGGTTGGAACAGACCTTAAAGATTCTCTTGTTTCAACTCCCTGCCATGAGCAAGGATACTTTCCACTAGACCAGGTTGCTCCAAGCCCCATCCACATTCCCAGCCTTGAATACTTCCAAGGGATGCGGCAGCCCCAACTTTTTCTTTGCTTTCGTAAGTGTGTTGTTTTGTGAGAGAAGTTTCCCAAGGTTTTTGTAATGGGAAAGCCTCATATCAACCCATTTTTCTGCTCAGTTGTGGTCCTGACCTGATTCAGTGAATACATGTCTAGCAATATCAAGAGGAAGTAAGTGGGGAGGAGAAAGGCAAAATTTCACTGAGGGTTAAATTAGGGGGAATTTGTTGAAATTGATGGTGTTTGTATTGTGAAGGAGAAGAATTCCCTCAACAGAAAACTCACAGATGTGATGATCTTACTGCACTGAAGGTAAGAGGATGTTCCTGCAATGCTAAAACTGGCTGGGAATTCTGGAGACTATGTAAAGATAGTGTGTATGGATGGCAGGAAGAGTTTTGGAGTCCCTCATTTCTACTGCATTTTTTATGTATTTACTATTCTGTTATTTCAGGCATGTGAAAGGGAGGGTCCTGGTTGCTCTGGCAGATGGAACACTAGCCATATTCCATCGAGGAGAAGGTAAGTATCAATGTAATAGAGAAAACAAAGTTTGGCTGAAAGTGTAGCAGTGGATTAAACGCTCTTCCAAGGTGAGAAAGTTGCTGGCTGCTGGGGTACAAACACTGAGTTAAAATGCATGGCTGTTATATACATCATTGATATCCTAAATCATCACTATATTCTAACACCACTTCTTGAGCTTTTCTGAACAAAAATGTGTATGTGTACTGTGTAGTACATGTGGAGTAAATGTGACACTTTCAGGAATACATATGCTGTGCACTGGTTTGAGGTACACTTAGTAAATTCAGTTTCTGGTCATCTTCACTGCTATGGAGTTTGTGTCCCTATGGCTTGAACAGTCTTAGCTATGTTCATATCTGACAGCACATGGGGATTTGCTAACTATGACTAAAGAACTTAGTTATTCATTGAGTAGCAGTTCATTCAGCAAGCAGAAATATAGAGATTTTTGGGCTTGTGCAATTCAAATTTTGATTCAGCCTTTGTCATGAGCTCAAGCCTGACCATTGACACATCAAAATTGTTCCCATCAGAAGTAAGATAAAGCTTCATGACATAGAGGCTTCCTGTCTGTGAAGGACACAATATCTGCCTGGTTATTAAAAATAAGAGTGAAGAAGGGAGATCTGATGACTTTTCCTGGATTTAACCGTTTGGGGGAATTATGTTGAAGGTCTGTGACATGAGGAAGCCCCACCACAAGGACTGTATGGCCCATTTCCTTTTAAGTTTCTGCATAGTCTTGTTCAGCTGTCTTCCCTCTTCTCTCACTGCTTTTGTTGTACTTGTTAGAGAAGTCTGTTCACTTCATTGCAATAAAGGATGTTAATATTGGCCTGATTTGAGTGCTGTCGGACATCAAACTAAACTTTATTGTTACATTTCATAAGTGTAAGGCTGAAACAGGAGTCTCGGGAAGGTCACAGACATAAGCAAACTGCGCATTTGAGTATCAGCTAAGCCTGTATACCAACATATATATAGAAAAGTAGAGGATTCTATTGTATGGAATGTCCTTACATGTCATGGAGGAGATGCATCTTTCTACACTTGTTTTTTTAACTCAGATGGTCAGTGGGATCTCAGTAATTACCACCTGATGGATCTTGGCCACACTCACCACTCCATCCGTTGCATGGCTGTGGTCTACGATAGAGTCTGGTGTGGCTACAAGAACAAAATCCATGTTATCCAGCCAAAGACAATGCAGATTGAGGTAAGAGAGCACAAACGTGTCTATGTGTGCACACACTTGTGTTGTATTTATTCTTAATAGCTCTTGACCAAGATTGTCAGTCTGGGTCATATTATGATCAAATCTGCCAGGGGTTATTTGTTCCTTCCTCCCTTTGCAGAGCAAATTCTATCAGAAAGTATAAACTGACAATTTTCTTTGCCTTTACTAGGGAGTCTGTGGGGCCATGTACTGTCCAAACATAGGTGTTTGATTTACAGTGTCTCTTCACATATAATCTAAGGCTTCTCCATCTTTAGGCATTATGGCACCAAGGAACAGAACAGTTAGCCCCTGGGATCCCATTAAGAGAAAACAATGTTTAGAGCCTTTTGGGTGAAAATCAGTACAGTGGTCGTGGTACAAATCTGAGAATGCTTGACGTAATTCTGATTGAGGAGAGAAGAAGTGCTAGATCTGAAGTTCACATTAGTGAGCCAAAGCAGTTTGGTCTTTGGAATTTATCCTGGAGTTTTCCTTTTCTGTCAAGTACATTGAAAGCTCTTGGTGTCTAAATGTTCTTGCTCCTGAAGTGGTCTGAAAAGACCATCAATTCTAATTGCAAACCTGCCAGACAGCTGCTCAAGCAAAGAATTTTTTGTGTACAGTAATGAACTGCTGGGATCAGCTGGCATTAACACAGCTTCTCCAAGATCTTTGGAACCCAAACAAGTGATCTCAGTTGAAAATTGAGTATGTGTATATGTGGAGTATAGATAATGGCAAAACTTCTGTGAACTCACATTGGTATTTTAGAAATCCTTTGATGCCCATCCTCGTCGGGAGAGCCAGGTACGACAGCTGGCATGGATTGGAGATGGCGTCTGGGTTTCCATCCGCCTGGACTCCACGCTGAGGCTCTACCATGCCCACAGCCATCAACATCTGCAGGATGTCGACATTGAGCCTTATGTCAGCAAGATGCTAGGTGAGGGTCTGTTGCTTACTGAGCTCAAGGCAGAATTTGCCCAAAGCAGACCTTGCCCAAAGTCACCACTGACTACCCAACTCTCATTCGTGCTTCCTAGGCACTGGAAAGCTGGGCTTCTCCTTTGTGCGGATCACAGCCTTGCTCATTGCTGGCAACCGCCTTTGGGTGGGCACCGGGAACGGTGTTGTCATCTCCATTCCCCTGACTGAGAGTAAGTGACATTTATTCAAAGTACTCCTGCATCTCTCCTAAAGAAAAAGCAGCTTTTAGGTGTTATTTGTGCAGCATGGCAGGTGGTTCAGGCAGGCTGATGCTTTCCTGATATTTGACACCCTTTAATCATAGCCATTTCAGGGAGAAGAGCCCAGAGTATGAGCAGCCCTGGACCTTGACAGAGCAGAGTGATGTGAACTGATTCTGTAGCTATTGTGAAACAGGAGAAACAAAGCTTTGGGAATTGTAGTAAGTCACCAAAAGGAGGTCATGGGATGAGAAGGCACCAGGAAGATCTCCTTGGAAATTCCACTTTGGCCTAGTCATCTAAATGTCTCTGTAGCAGTATTTTCCAAAAACTGAGCTTAGAAAAGCTCCATTTACTCAGATTAGGGCTCAGCTTTATCAATCAACTAGAAATAGGTATCCTACACCAAATCCAGTCTGGTGAGGGGACCCAGCAGTAAGAGTAAATAGGTGAATCTCTGGAGCTGGAAGTTTAATTGAAGCTCTTACTAGTCCTGTTCTGAACCTGCCTGTCAGCATCTTATTTTGAAGGTCTTATCCAGATCACCATGGGGAAGTAGGATTTGAGAGTGATGGCAATTGCTCTCAACAGAAAGCAGCCAAATGTGTGTTTTCTCACCAATGCTCACAGGAAAGCTGAGAAACAAATACCTCTTGTGTAAAAACAGCAAACCTCTTGTAATCCTCCTGGAAGTCAGACTTGGGATGGTCTCCTGAGGGCAATGAAGTTGGATGTGTCTGGGGTCCACACCAGGAGGGCAGTGACACAGTCCTGTTCATGCATTTTGGTCATTGCAATTTTGGTCTTGTTTCTGAGTTCCTCTTGAAGCCCATTCTGTCTTAAGGCTGCTGTCCTTGTTCTGAGTTAAACTTTTTCCCTGCTGTAAACCAATTGCTTTATCTTTGTGTGTTCCTGTAAAAATGTGGTAAGCAAGGAAATCTCACTAAAAATATAGCAGTGGATCCTTGTGACACAGTCCCTCTCCCACCTCAGATACCACGTCTGTCCCTGCATGGTAAGAGCAAAGTGAGCAAGAACAGAGTTAGTATCAACTAATAGGAGCTTCTGTAGTGGTTTCTCTAGGCTTTATACTATTTTTGTTGCCCTCAAATTATCTCCCAGTAACCACCTTTTTCTTCTCTCCCATCCTGCCCGTCACTTCCCATGCCCCTCTGTGTTCCCACTCCCTGCCTGTGCCTAGCTGTAGTCCTCCACCGCGGCCAACTCCTTGGGCTCCGGGGTAAGTCCATTGCCTCCCCTCCACAGCTGTCGTTCCTTTGCACCCATCCTCCTATGTAGTCATTCTCCCACCTTCCATTCTGCCATTCAACTTCTCTCCATCCATTTTTCCTCATCACTCTTTTGTTTTAAGTTGCATTAGAGAAAAGCATCCAGAGACAGTCATGTAAATATCCTTATTTCCCACAGCTATAAACAATGTTTTCCATCTCGTTGTTGATCCTTCTGGTTTTTTGTGTTAAGGATAATTATTCTTCAACAGTGGTTCCCTTTCTGTGGTTGACCAGTTTGAGATGGGGACAGGAAAGGTTCATTCAGTCAGAAGCAGGAACCAGGAGTAGAGTGTTCTTCCAAGGTCTCCCTGGGTCATCCGTTATTTTCCAGTGATGCTCCTTCCATCAGTTTCAGGCCAATGGCAGGTGGTGCTATGGCACCTGTCAGCTGTAAGTTATCCAAAAAGAGATTGAACCCAAGGGGACTTGATTAGCATGAAGACTTGTTTAGGTTTGTGCCAGTTAAGGCAGGATCTCAGTTCAAATTCATGCCTTTCCAGGGTCAGAAATTAAAGGCTCTTTTTTCTCACTCAAAAACATTCATGTATCTGTCCAGATGCATTATCAACATGTGTCTCCTCCTTTTAAAGCATCTGATATTAATTGCAGAAAAAAAGCCAGATACTGTACACACATTAACTCTCATTCCTCCATCAAAGTATTTGTATTTGTCTCACTTTCCTGGCTTGAGCCTGATAGGGAAAAGTCTCTTCTGTCCAAGTCACGTAACTGAAATTGACCCAAAGTTAAAACACAGAACTACAGATAATGAATGAATTCACAGAACTACAAATAATGAATGAATTAACTTTTTTAGAGAAAAGTGAAAGCTGCCTAGTTTAATATTGTTCCTGTTGTACTGATGTGGGTGCATGCAGAAGGAAAGCATCTCCCACCCTGAGCTGACAGCACTGGTCTCTGTTGCTTCATTAGTGGAAACTGTCACATTCTTGGAGCCTGGTCAGGAAGGATACAGGGCCCTGAGCCCTCCTTGGAAGCTGTGGATGGTGAGCATCAGAAAGATGTTCATGGCTGGACTAGCTGACAATCTGGTGTCATGGTTTAATCAAGAAATGAGGAAGGACATCCACTTCTATGATGACTCTGAGAGGCTGAGAGGCTTCACCAGACCCAGAGACTGCTTTCAGCAGCATGTGTGCTCATTACTGGGCATAAGCAAAGGACTTGACTAGGAAGTTGAGCAATGCCACTAATCCAGAGCAGTAATTCTCCTCCAGCTGCCTTCTGGGGACAGTGGACACTTTGGGTATCCTGCCAGCTACAAAAGACCAAGGTTGATCCTAGGACAGTGGGTTATTTCTGGAGGCTGGACAGGATTACTGCTGGTTGGTGACACCAATCTAGCCTCAGGCTAAAAGAGAGGGACTGTGTAATCTGCTGTGGTCTCCTCCATCACATCGTTCATAAAAGGCCTTTAAAGAGACCTGCACCTTTAAAGGTTTTTCTTCACAGCTCATGAGTTTTCTCTCTGATTGAGTCCCTTTTGTAAAGGGGACTCATAGCTATCACTGATGGTGTTCTTGCTCTGTCTCCAGCCAACAAGACTTCACCAACCTCTGGAGAGGGCAGTCGCTCTGGTGGGGTCATCCATGTGTATGGTGATGACAACAGTGACAAATCTGCCAGCAGCTTCATTCCCTATTGCTCCATGGCTCAGGCACAGCTCTGCTTCCATGGCCACCGTGATGCTGTCAAGTTCTTTGTCTCTGTGCCAGGTAAGCAGAACTCCCCCTCAGCAGGTGCTTATCCCTCCATCCCTTTTGTAGCAGGGCTGGAGCTGTTCTGCAGCAGATTAGGGTCCAGGCCATGGCTGACACTTCCTGTGGTTCCCACATTTGTATTTATACTGGAGTGACTGCCAGATTTGACTAGCAGAAAGAATTAGTCTGCACAATGTGTTTGTGTGCATGTGAACTGTGTGGGGGCTGAGCAGAGACGTGGACAGCACCTCTGTCCTCTCCTAGGCAATGTCCTTGCGACCCTGAATGGGAGTGTGTTGGACAGCCCTTCGGAGAACCCCAGCACAGCAGCCACTGAGACGGAGGGTCAGAAGCTAAAGAATGTCTTGGTGCTGAGTGGAGGAGAAGGGTATATTGATTTCCGGATTGGTAAGTCCCCTTGGTGGGAGGCATCTGGAAAGGTAGTGGGTGCACAGCGGTGGTTATGGAGTGAGGCATCACTGTTGTGGAGAACCAAAGCAGAAAAGCCCCACACTGCTTCTCCTGCATCTGGCTGTGAGGGCAAATAAGGATGTTCCTTGCACAGCACAAGGCTGTCGACCTGTGCCCTGTGGCTGCAGTGCCACACGGCTGTAGTGATGCCTACAAAATCGAGAACAAAACAACACAGTTTTGAGATGATGTTAATATAGGAAGTAATATAAAAGCAGGTCTTTAACTGGAGGCCTCCAGGTGCAATATACACACATGATACAGGACTTCTACCCTTTTGTAAGTTAAACAAATTAGCATATTTAACATATATTGTCCAATTAGAAGAGCAGTTGGTTAGGTAATTTTCCCCAGGTTCTGCCCCACTGGAGTTGGTCCAAGAGCTTTGCCCCACATTTGTTACGTCTATGATGCATGGTAAAAAGCAAGATGTTCTTGGTTGACTAAAGAAGCAAGACTAAATATAAATAGTATTTCAGGAATATGTTAGAAGGTTAGTTTGCTGTTCTAAAATGTAGGGGAAAAGGATAGAAAAAGTGCTGGGAGATACAGCCATGCATTAGCAATCTACAAACCTACAAATATATTAAAACTATCATAAAATAGCATCAGTATGAATCGCTTTGGAAAGAACAAATGCATCTGTGCCACTGGGTCCAAACATTGCTGCCCCACTATGATTACCCTTGCTGCTGAGAGTGCTCTGTGTGTAAAATCAGCTTCCCTGAAGGGTGGAAGGGTGGTTTTTGTTGCTGCTGAAGCTAGTTTGTCCCATCCATGCAGTCTAGCTTCAGAAAAGAATGGGGTTGCTGTAAATGTTCTCCAGGCAGAGAGAAAGATCTCAGTTCACAGTGTCTGTTATCAGACTGCTGGGACTCTAAAAGGGGTATTGGCCTCTTCAGAGTATTCCAGAGCATTTTCTTTCCTGCCGTTTTTACTCTCTGTGTTGTCTCTTCAGGGGATGGAGAAGATGATGAGACAGAAGAGAATGTGGGAGATGCCACCCAGGTGAAGCCAGTACTTTCCAAGGCTGAACGGAGCCACATAATTGTGTGGCAGGTATCATACATCCCTGAGTGAGAATTCCTCTTTTCCCACAATGTGTGTCCCTCCTCCCGCCTGAATGCCACGATGTACATACAAAACGCCTGCATTATAACTCCTGCTGGAAACTGACCCTGGACAACTGCAACGGTTCCTGCCTTGGACTGTGACCCCCTTGAACCTCTGAACTCGCAGCTTTCAACTCGGGCCCGTATGCTTTTGGCGTGGTTAGGTTCTTGTTCTGCTCTGGAGCTGGATCTAAAAGGAGAGACATGGCAGTACACCATGGAGGGAGCTTGGAGCCAGGACTGTGGAAGACCTTTGCCCAGTGTCAGGAGGGGCAGCTGGAGGAGGGGGGTGGCTCAGGTTCTTGGGCAGGTTGCCTCATTCCCACCTGCATGAGAATGAAGTGTGTCTCCAGGCATTCCCTGCCAAAGCAGTGATGGTGAATCACTTCTGCAGCACCCCAGCAGAAATCCTTCTAGTTCACCAGTATCATCATCTTATCCTTATTCACCCTTAAGCACAGAATAACATTCTCTGGACTTAGAGCAACGAAGGGTTCTAAGGAAGCCTCCAAAGAGCATCATAGTTTCAGCAGCACTTCAGCTGTGGGGCTGGAGAAGGCAGCAGCAGTCTTAATGTGGGGATCACATCTTCGTCTCTGCAGGGAGAAAGTCCCTTCCTCTGCTGCTGCTGTTGCTTCATCAGTCATGTGCTGGGTGCCTGCCTTTATGTGTCCCAAGAGAATTGGTTGGTGGGCTCAGATAGAAGATAGGTGTTTGATTGTCAAGGCCAAACAGCTGTAGTAGCAAAAGGGTACCAGAATGCTGCTTTTTTAAGAAAAGGCAAGGGTTTTCTTGCCTCTCCCTTCCAAAACAGCCATACAGAAAAGAATTCCTAAGTTCATTCTGAAAGGTTCATGTGGTGGTTATCTCTGCATTGCATTTGGTGGCTTTTAAAAGACAGGTGGGGGCAGATGGTGTTGATCTGCTGTGTGTTCTGCATTAACACTGAGATTGCCTCATCTCAAGGCTGTGTCTCCTTTTTAGGACCTGCTGGAAGGAGATCTTTTTTCACAGAGACTTGGAAAACAGAGACTTGGCAGTTGGTTAGGACAAGTGCAGTCAAGGCTATGTCTCACCTGATGTCACACACAAAAAGAATTGAGGCTAGATTCCTGACATCTTTTACCTAATATCACAAGTACTAACTATGCTAGTAAGAAGATTGAAAAGCTGGAAATTTCTGACTCCTGGAAAAAATTGAGAGCCTCCAAGAAAAGTGGTGATAGCCCTTTCTGTCTAAGCAATGCTGAATCCTGCTTACAAAAGAAGCATGTGAATTCTGCTTACAAAAGAAGCAGCAAAAATTGGGGCCAGGGAAAGTGGTTTTGAGCTCAAGATGCAGAATATGAAAGTTCCAAGTGTAGAGGCAATGGTGTGTTCTCCCTTTCTTACACTGTCCCAAAATGACAAATTCTACATCCCTTGAAACACTCTTTTCTGGGTGTGCAGAAGTAGGGCAAGTTGCATTTGTTAGTGATGAATTTGGAAGCTCCTGGTGGTCCTCTTGTTTTTTTGCCTGACCTGTACAGCACTCCAGGGTTCACAGAGATATCCTTGTGACAGTATGGGGACAACTGGGCAAGCCTCCATCTCCTAGAAAGCTCCCTGCTGTGTCCTGTGCTTGCTGCCATGGACCAGGCTTGCAGATCCCGGTGTGCTGCAGGGATGCCATATTCCCAGGGGATGCTCTAACATGTGGCATCTCTCCTGACACAGCAGCACCTAAACAATTTTTGTATCCACAGTTCAGGAAAGGTCATGGCTTACATATTCCCTGCAAGAAGGCAAGTGACATCTCTGGTGAACAGAGGTCTCATCCAGCCACAGCGGTGCCCATGCTACATGTGAGCAGTGCTGGTGACATGCACCCATCACACCACTCCTCCCCAAGGTAGGAATCCAGCCGGAGGGCATCTTCCAGGCATACACATACTGGACTCTGTGACTGGCACAAGGTTAAGGAATACATGGAGACACCACCTGCATGCTGGGGGACCTTTCACCAGGGCCATTTTGCTGGGCCACTGCTGACCATGCCAGGCTTCTCATTCACTTTTGCCATATGCTTTCTGCTAGGAAGACCTCTTTGGATCCCTCCCAACACAGGGTGAAGTAAACAATATAACATACAGAGCACAGATTCCACTGTCATGTAATAGTTCATCAGTTAGGGCCAGGCAAATTTCAGAATTTGGGCTAGTTGAAGGGAAAAAGAAGCCCTGGTAGGGTTCAGTTCTTTAACTCTGTCAGTTCTTTTATAGGAAAGTTAGAATTGCAACATTTGTACCACCGACTGTTCTGTATCTGGTGGGAGAAGTTGAAGGGACAGCACTTGATCTCCTGTCACCCACTGGGCCCTAACAACACACGGGAATCTCCCATCAGATTCCTTTCCAGCTCAATGCCATGTTCTCCTCCAAGAGAAGCACGTGGCTCAGAGGGGCAGCTGTAGGGGGGAGACCCAGCCTCTGCTGATAGCTCCCGTGTCCTTGGATCGCTGCTGGGCATCAAGGTGAGAACTAACTAGCTTCAGTATGCTTCTCTGTCATATCTCCACTGTGATGTATGTAATTTATCTTGTATGTTACAAAATGATTTTTAAAAGTGTCTTAAGGCCTGTAAACTCCGCTGTTTGGTATGAAGATGGCATTCTGTAAAGAGCCTGCTGTATGAATATGTTCCCATGCTTTGTCCCCTATGCTGTCAACAATAAACCGTATCTGTTCTGTATGTAATAAACATGTTAACATCACCTTGGGCACCATGCTGTGTTCCTGTGAAGGCACTGGGACTGCTGCTCAGTCTTTAAAAGGACACTTGCAAGGGTGGGAATGCAGCTCCATTGTTCCCTGTTGAGCATTTCAGTGGCAGGAAATGAAATGTTGCTGGCTCACAGGGTCAGAGCAGAAGGGCTGGTCTACCAAGCAACAGTGCAATCTGTAGCTTGTACCAGCAGCAGAAATAAAAGGTGGAAATATAAGGTGGCACAACTTCAGAAATAGAAGCTGGAGCAGGGAAGCATTCACCTGCTGGCTTGCTGGAACTTTAGTCAGGGTGGCCCTTTCAGGTGAACTGCCAGGGATAGCACATCAGGTCAGTTTTCAACACAGTACAGGGTGGCACTTCACAGTCCCACAGGCACTGGGGAAATCAGCATCATTTCACTGCAGGGAGCCTTTCAGTCCCAGCACCATTTGGACACCTTCATAGTTATTTTGTAGAATGGGATGATTCAAGGGCTACACATGGCAATGAACCATGTCCTTAAGACTGGAGAGGAGCATCAAGGAGCATCAAGGAGGAGCCCCAAGCAGGGAGCCCTAAGGCAAGTCACCTCTGTGACCAACACATGCACTGTGGTGTGCCACAGGCCAGGGTGTAGTACAACTGGCAATGCCTCTGCAGTTAATGGAGGCACCTCAAAAATGAGGTTTGGAAATGTGTGCTGTGATCCATCCTAAATTCCTGAGCCTGCACCCTTCCAAAAAGCCAGAAGCAGTTTGAGCAGGGCCCTGGGTGAAGTACAGTCATGTCTGGTGGCTAAGTAAGCAGATCAGGGCCAACACACTTCAAACAATCCCCCCACGCTGGTAAAAAATCTGTGAGGAAATGTACAAGTTTGGGAGGCTCATCAGAACTCACATTATGTTCTGGGCATGGAATCCAACACATGGCAAACAGGCTGTGCAGCTTCCCAGAAGGGACCTTCACTATCAGGGTAAGGCTCCCAGGCTGTCCAGGGTTCTGTGAGAAGACATCCATTTCATGACCCTGAGCTCACCAGCAGGTCCAAACTGTTGTGATGCCACCTAGACCCCCACCTCTACAGGGGCCTTTTCCTCCTATGGCCCAGGAGCCTCACTGAAGCACAACCTGAGATCTTCAACATGTAACTGTGTCAGTCTCCAGCCACTCCTGGATCGACTCCTTGGACCCAGGGGGCTGGATTTTGCCTACGTCATCTTCAGAGATCCCACCTCACCCAAGCTGCTGGGTGAGTCTGTGCCTTATCAGCTCCATCTGCTTTTGCTGCTGGCTTGGCTCCCTGTTATACTTTGATCATGGGTCATTTCTTGCCTTTCTGGGGCTGCTCTGACCAGCACTTGGGTCTGCCCTCTGTGGTCATTGTGTGTGCCTCCTCAGGGAGACACTTCCTCTGCTGGTGCTACATTTAGATGGAAGCTGTGCAGAACAGAGGACTAGACTGTTCTACTCATCCCATCTGACTCACAACTACACCTCCCTTTAATCTCCCTTGTTCTTGGTTTGTGTTCAGTAGTACCTCAATCATGGTGCAGACAGGAAGGCAACAGCTCAGCTCAGTGTCCAGCAGTGGAGACTAGGAATCAGACAAACTTACCTTCCAGCCACAGCAACTGCCATGGGAAGGCTCACAGCCTCAAACCGTGCCTTTAACATTACTCCTGATTCTCCCTCTCCTGGATTCTCCCATTCCTTCTGAAGCCAGAGAAGTAGATTTGGCACATGCTCTGCAGTGCTCCTGCCACAACAAGGCAGGCTCAGTTCTGTTCCTTGTCACAGAACCAGCTTTTAACTCACAAGATAAGCCTTCCTTCATATCCCATAGCATCTTAACCCTTCAATCATGGTGCGAAGCCTGTGGTGAGGAACCTCTGGTGAGGAACCCTATGGAAATACAGCTAGCGAATGTCAATCTGTGCGCTCCTGCAGCCATTTCCTGCTGGCTGGGGCCACATGTTCCCAGCTTCATCCAGGCCACACACACTGGGTGGAGCAGAGTCCAGTTGGTGCCCTCCCTCACTAAATCCCTTCAGGCTATTTGTGATTTCATGATGGTGCAGTAAATGGAACACCACCTCCTGACTATCTGCAGACACAGGAACTAAACAGTTGCTTCTGCAGGGAATTGATATATAGGGCTGAACGGCTCTTGTGCTCCCTCCACCCACACCCAGACCAGAGCCTCCAACAGCCGTTGACACAGCAGCAGCATCTGCAGCCACTGCAAGAGAAGATGAAATACCATGAACTGTGCTCAGGAGCTGCATGCTTTAACGTTCGCAACATGCTGCCCTGGAACAGGGGTAATTTACAATTGGCTTCAAATGGTAAAAGCCAATCCCACCTCCTTTGCATCACCAGAACGAAAATAATTTCCTCTATCTCTTGACAGCCATCTTTTGGAGTAAGAGATGGATAGCTTTGGATTATCTTAGTATTGAAGTCAGGTTCCTCACTTCTTGTTCACTGCCTTCATATGCTAGTAACAGATCATTCTGCAGAGAACCAGATGCTGTGCCTGAGCTAATGGCTCTCCATTTGGCTGTCACAATGTCTCGGCATTGAGAAAAACCCATGGGTTTTCTTAGAATTGTGCTGCAGAATTAACATTTATTTCCGTTTGAAGATACATTTTTTCACAGCTCTGTGAAATACTGTGATATTTACAGTCATTTTTCTGTGATTCATGCAGGATTCAAGTTATATAAAAAACGTTATACTCCAAAGAACTGCAGCTGGCTGAAGCTGCAGCTGAAGCTGTGTATTTAGAGACTATCCAGGGAACCAAGAAGACTCCTCTGCTCACTGTAACCAAAGTTATGGAAGAAGAATCTGAGTATATCTGCATCTTCCCTTTCAGATGAGGTTACTGTACAGGGCTGAGGAAAAAGCTGGAAACATCCTAGGACAATGGGCACAGAGGGGGTCTATAAGACCCTTTGTGCACTGAGCTTCTAACAGGTAGTCAGAGCACGTGGGATGCTTAGGACACTGAAGAAGTCTCTATACTGGTGTCCCAGTAGCTTTTTTCTTTGCCCACTCTTGGGGAGAGGCCAGGCCCTCCTCCAGATTAATAACTGGCTCTTCCACGATTGGTTTTCCCTCCTTCTGCCACTGTGCAAGGATCATGGCTCGGAGCAGTGGTGGGTATGGCAGGAACCGAACAGTCACCTCAGGCACTGGGATGAATTTCTTGAAGGCTTCCTCCTCGTGTTTGGGCACTATGCGCCAGTCATGGTACATTGCTTTGTCAATCTCCCTCACTTCCTCTTCAGTTTTGCCTGGGAAAAGATGATGAACACCAGTGGGTAACACCAGCACATAAAACTGCCTCCAGACACAGCAAGTGTTGACTCTTTGGCACCAAATATGCTACAAAAGGCAAGAGTCAACAGAGTTTTCAAAGGGCTGGACAAGTTACTCCCTGCTATACTACAGGATCTCACTTCTGTCCTTGAGAATTGAAATAGAAATAGGTTCCAGCTGAGTGGGTCATTCCCTCTCTTAATTTAAAGTTTTGCTTTGTCTCTCTCAAGTTCCATTTCCATGGTTAAGGAACAAGAGTAATTTCTCCCTACACTGATGAAAGCTTCCTGGAAAACTAAGTGTTAGAAGTGGCAACAACTTAAAACCTTCGAATGAGTACTATTTCAGTAATTCCAGTAAGGGAAAATTATATACTTAATATAAAGCAGCTCTAAAAAGGAAAATTCACTCATAGAACTCCAATCATTAAGTTAAAATTCCAGTAACACAACTTCATTGCCATTGCACTTTTTCCTTTTTAGAGACAATTTAAATTGGAATGCCCTCATGCTCATACTGTGTCTTGCTTTGAAAGTCTCAGAACAGTCTGTCAGCTCATCTAATATGCCTTTAGTGCTGCTGTTCCCCAAGGTCATACTGCACTGAGTCTCCCACAGCATTCCTTGGAAAGACATTGTGAAGGGGCTAGATCCCAGCCTTTGAAATGCAAGGAACTTCTTTTCCCATAAGATGTGAGAAAAACAAATTTCCCAGTCAGGGAGCCTGCGGTTTCTCCGCCACCCTCACGCTCCCGGTGCTCTCTACCTCTGCCCCCATGTGTAGGAAAACGAGCTGGTTTTACCTTTGAAGGTCAGGTAGCCCCAAGCTCTTCCATGGTCCATGTTCTGCAAAGAAAAAAAGGAACCTGTTGAGGGTGGGTCGCGGCGGGGTGGAGGGCGGGAGCTCCGCAGGGCGCGGCAGGTACCTCGGCCGTGTAGTCCGCCTTCACCTTGGTGATGACCCAGTAGCAGGGCTCGCGGTGCGCCCACAGCCAGGACTTGCGGGTGACGGTGCGGCCCACGCCGAAGCGCGGCAGGCGGCAGAGCAGCGCCAACAGTCGGTTCTCGTTCCGCACGTCCTCCCAGGCCCGCACGGGCAGCCGTTTCTGCGTCAGCGGCCGCCGCATGGTCTCGTAGTCCACGGCGAAGCGCTGAGAGTCCCGCGGCCGATCCTTCAGCGCCCGGTACTCGCGGATCTTCCTGGCCATGGCGGCGATAGGCCGGTGCAGCTTCTTGCGGGCCATGGCGGCGGCCGAGGGCGCGGAGCAGGCAGAACCGAGAGCCGCGCCTGGCGCCGCTGCTCCCGCCTCTCCCGGAAGCCGCGCCAGGCCCCGCGGAAGTCGCCCCGCCCGTCGCCAGGGTCACCCGCAGCGTTCCGCGCGGCCCGGCCGCCCGCAGCGGGCGCTCTCAGGCCGCGGCCCTTCGCTGTGCTGCGGACCTGCCGGTGCCGGAAGGCCAGGCGCGGCCTGACGGGACTGTGTGCTAGGCGGCTCTCGGGGGAGCCGGGCTTGGTTGAGATTCATCTCAACAGTGTCTGGTTTAGAAAAATCTAAGCAGATTCAGCTATGTCAGGTAACGTTCAAAACCTGAGTAAACCAGGTTTCAGGAAGATTAAAGCAACAGGTCTGGCCTACGTCTTCAATCAGAGGCTGGGCCACGAGCAGCAGCCGGGTCGTGGAACTCTGTACTGGAATGAGACAAGTTTCTCTGAGCTGCTCCAGTCATGGAATGCCAGCACAGTGAGACTACACTTTTAATGAGTAGACTTTAAGTAAAAACTGCATAGATCAGCCCTTGGATTTTGGCTAAATACTGGTAAATTAAATCTGACAGAAGGGTTTTTTTTAATTGAAATCTGTATCTTAAATTAAAGGAAGAACAGCAATTCCAGCACTGCTGCTAAGTCTTATATTGAAGGCATTCAGGATACTGAGTGGGGTTTTCCAGCAGCCAAGATCAATGTGTGAGGAGAAAGTGGTGTGTTCATGTGTGCTGCACACTAAAAAAAGTAAACCACACATTAAAAAGCCTGACAATGCTCTTAAGACTAATATGGTGCATCTCTTGAAAAAAGATAGGGGCATAGGAGTAAGTAGGAGGTAGCTGATTAAGTTGAGAAACACTGGCTTAGAAAAAAATACTTGATCTCAGTTCAGCTGTTAGAAAAGAGAGGAGACTCCTGGTACTAAAGTGATTTGGGGGAACTAGCAGAGCAATTAAACCACTTATTACAGGGTACAGGGTTGCGAGCTTGTACCCAAGGGCTGTGTACCACAAGGATCAAGCTCGTTTCTGTTTAAGGCCCCCACATATCAGTTTCTGTGAGTCCACAGGGCAGAAGAGGTGACAAGAATGCTTGAAAAATTACGGAATTGGCTTTGTTGGACGGACAGAAATTAAAGACGCCACCACACACAGCAAGTCATCAGGTAAACGACGCAGCTCCGCAATAGCCAACCACATACGGCGTCTCCCTCTGCCTGGGAGAACGAGCGCAAATCATGTTCCAAACCCGCCACTTCCTGGTGGGGCTCCGCGGGGCTAGCGGGGGATACATATACAGTCCGAGGGCAGCGAACAGCGGCAGCAACGGAGCCCTTCGGTTTCTGCTTCTTAAGGGGAATTATATTATGGGAACCGCTGTTTATTGGGGGGTGCTGCAGCGCCCTTCGCTGCCCCGGCGCAAACACGGGCCCCGCCGGGGGCGGCAGCCACCACCAGAGCGACCCAGCAAAGAGACGCCGCCCCACGGGCCGCCACCTGCACTTCCAACGATGCGCTCGGCACACGGCGCTGCTTCCGACACTTCCGACGATGCGCTCCACACCGAGCTCCCGCGCAACGGCCCCTCCACACCCACGGCGGGGGAGCAGCCCCGGGAGCACCCGGCGGAACGGGCGGCAGCGCTCTGCCCCGCCCCGCCCCGCGCGCCCATGGGAGCTGCTGGCGTCACGGGGGGGGGGGGGGGGGGCGGCTGCCGCTGACAGCCCTCCCGTACACGTGACGGACCGCCTGCCCACGTGATGCGCCCGCCCAATGGGCGCGGCCACCGCCCCCCTCCCCCTGGTCGTGCTCCCGGCAGCCCCCGCGCGGCCCGGCCGGTCCGTGTCGGTAAGATGGCGACCGTGAGTCTGAGGCTCGGAGATCTGGTGTGGTGAGTGGCGGCGCAGGCTGGGCGGCGGCCGCGGAGCATGGCGGACTGGGCGCCTTTAGCGGAATCAGGCTGCGGCTGCGGAGACACTGGCGAGGCTGTAGCCGGCCCTGGGAGCGACGCGGCGGGAGCTGAGTCGGTCTGGGCCGCGCTGGGCGCTGTCAGCCCGCGGTGACTTCGGAGAGCGGCTGTGGGCAGGGTGGGGCTCGGCAGGGCAGGGCAGGGCAGGGCAGTGGTGGGGCTGCTGCCGGGTTGCGGGTATCGCCGCCGCCGTCCCTTGGGCAGTGTGGGAGGAGCGGCGGGAGGCAGCCCGGAGCCAGGGCACCGGGCGGGCGGGAGGCGGGCTGGGCTGGGAGCCGGGCCGGCACTGGGGAGGCTGGCGGGGGCGGCGCATGACAGAAGGATGGAGTCAGATGGAAGGATGAAGGAAGCGGGACGGAAGGACGAGCGCTGCGTGGTTCCCTTGTAAGCCCGGGCTCACCTCCCGAGGGATGCGAGAAGTGTTAGAGATAGAAAGTGTTTATGGAGAGCCACGCACCGTTTCTTGACAGTGCTTTAATGAAGCAACACGACAGTCCAGCGTTTCCTTGCAGGTTGGGGTGTCCCTGTGGAAACCCCCAGAAGCCGTTTCCCCTTGTCACTGCGATCTTACCCTCAGATAGTCAGAGCTGTGATTTCGTGTTTCCTGATGGGGAGAAGTGAGAGCATTCCACCGCGCCCTGTAAGCACCGATTAAGTGCATAGGTTTCGTTGTGCTGGATGGGCTAGGCTGTCCTGCCAGAGCTCAAAGAAGTAGCTGATTTCCAACACGTGAATAAATGCATGCATTTATACTGATAACCCAGATAAAAAGAAGGCTGTGCTTCAGACTGTGATAACTGCAGCTCTCATCTGAATAATTTGCAGTGCTAGGAAGTTGTCTAATTTATATAGCAAAGTAAGTAAGGATTAGTTACTTTTAGCATATATATTTCACATGAGAATTTGGGGAGTGTTACTCTCGGTGCTGGAATGCAGATTATCCTGCTTTAGTTTTGTACATGACAGCCAGGTGCTGTCCCTAGAGCTGTCGCAGGGAACTTTTAACAACGAGACAGCAACAGCAGAAAGGGTTTGCTGAATTTTTTTCTCAGTACAGTAATGGAAGCATTGAATATGAGACATGGTCGTGGTCACAGCTCTTGGCAGTGTTGCTGCCTGCCCTGGCTTCTGAATCCTCTGTGCAGCACTGCCATCTCAGCATGCTACAGTGCCACTTGCTGAGAAGTTTTGTGTCAGGAGCTGTTGGGCCCCACAGGTTCTTTGCCCGTCTCTTGCAAGACACTTGCTAATGGGGTTTTGTGAGTACTGCAGCACAAGTCAATGACAAGGGTGAAATAAGGATAAAGCTCACCAGGAAAGCTGGTGAGCTGGGGGATAAGACTAATGTCTCTTCCTCCTCTGTGATTATTTCTAGTGCCTAGTTTTCATAATGGAAACATTTGCAAGTCTAGAAAGTAAGCTTTTCTGCCTTTCTTCTATGGGTCTTCATATCTTCAGTTAGTGTGGTGGTGAGCACTTGAAGAAAGTGATAATGGAACACCTGTTGAGGGGATCATGCTATTAATGCCTTTCTGCACAAATCAGAACCGTAGCTTTCTGTGCTGGGAGTTGGTGGCTGCTCTGCTCACCAGCTGCTCTAGACAGGTAGATAGAAGTTCTTAACCTGAACTTTGGTCTCATTGCATTCCTCAGTGTTTTTTTCAGCTCCATGTGAAGAAATCTCCACTCTTATGGTGCTGCAGTGCCTATTACTCTTGTATCTTGCAGACTGTGTTACTGCTACTCTTCTCTTCAGTTCTGGTAGTCCAGCAAGGTCAAACAGACTGTCCAGAGACCTGAGTTAGGTGCAGATGTCAGCCGTGTGTCCCGCCTTGAACAGAAGGTTTTGACTGCAAACTGTAACTCTCTTATTATGAAAAGCGTGACATAATATGAAAAAGCAGGCATTGGGATAGTTAGTTTTTTCTCTAGTTCTAGTGCCTAATAATTTCTTTTTTTTCTCTAGGGGGAAGCTCGGCCGTTACCCTCCATGGCCAGGGAAGGTGAGGTTTGTTTGTGTTTATTGTTGCTTTTTTTAGTTTTTCATGGTTTGTGATTTTTTTTGGTGTGTTTTTTTTTTTTTTTTTTGTGTTTTCCTTCTGTGTAAGGAAAGCTTTGCTTGAAAGCATTTCAGTTTAGATTAATACTGGTTTTCTTGTTTGTTCTTTTACACATCTACCCCACAAATCTAAAGTGTGAACTAGTTTAGGACTTTATTTGATATATCTCAGTCTGTCAGTAAGAGCTGGTAGTTCATGTGGAATGAAAAGCCAACAGAGAGCCAGCTCTGGAACTGATTGTGTTTCCCAAATTTAGTTGTTTAATCCCTGTCACTTTCTGCAAGACATGTTTCTTTTCTTCTATAGTAAGTTGGCTAACAGTACTGTCTTAAATAATGGAAGTAAGGAGTCTGGCTTCTCAAGATACTGTTTTAGAGCTGTCGTTTTTGAGAATTATCTAGGGTGGTTTGATCCTACTTCTGGTTTGGTTGGGGTATTTTCAGATGAAAGATTTTTAAAAAGGAATTTTATATGCCGTTTGTATTCCTTCTACTTCTCAGAAAGACCTTTTATCTTATATGTTATATGAGGGCTAAGCATGCTGAGGTAAGTTTGAGTCAGGTAAAAGAGTGGTCAGTGTGGCTGACAACTATAAACATTTGGTTATTGGGTCAGGTTAACACCAGGGTCCTCTACAGGTGTCACCTTGTAACTGAATGATAGCTTTTCTCCTTACCAGCATTTTAAAGTTGATAAGCAATTTATTCTGCGAGTAAAGACAAAGTTTAAATTCTTAAGATTACCTAAGTGGAACAAATTTTTATTAATGCAAGTTATCCTCCTAATCAGATTTAAAAAAAAAATCTATAATAGCTGAAGACTGGGTGGTAAAATCACAAAATTTGTCACTATATGCTTTTTAATTATGATTTCTAATCGTCTTTAGATTGTTAACCCACCTAAAGATCTGAAGAAACCTCGAGGAAAAAAGTGCTTCTTTGTGAAGTTTTTTGGAACAGAAGATCAGTATGTACCTCCTTGTTTTCATCTGGGGAAAATACTGTACCACACAACGTGGATCTTTTGTGGAAGAAATATTTACTAATATTACAGTGCAATGTAGCATTGTAAAGGATTCCCTTTGAACCACACAATAAAAGAAATCCAGCTGTTATTGCATGCTATATCTGCTCACTGAGGTGTATGAAGGGTGTAAAAACTTAGCTTTAGGATTTGAGTTGCTGTGATAGCTCACCACTTTTAGGTGTGACATGACTGTGTCAGGTTTTAGCATGTAATGAGAAAGGTACAGAAAGGTACAGCTCAGAGTATTTTTTTTTTTTTTGCTGCCAGAGGAATAAAAGTAACTATATAATTGTCATTTGTGAAAGAATATGCTGTCCTACATGCTGATTGAAAACATTCTAGCCGTGCTTTTGTAAGACTTCACAGTATAAGAGAGCCAAAACTGTTTTAGAGTTCCTTTTTGCAAAGCAGAATTTAATGATTTCAAATGTGAGCAAAATCATAGTTGTCTTAGATTTAAATGATTACAAACTAGGTAAAAAAACCCAATGAAAAAGGCCCCTGAGAACTTCGATGTTTTGTGAAACTGAAAATTATTTTGATAACTTTTCAGTTTTCCTCTTTATTTTCTGCTATTAAGTCACGGAATAAAGAAGAAAATGGCAAATATCTGTGGAAGACTAAAAACCCCATTACTTTTAGGAAGAAAGATGACAAGAACTGAGGCCATTTGGTGAATGTCTCTTAAGGAAATTATTTTTCACTGCTAAATTATTTTTGCATAATACTAAAATATTTTTCCATTAAGAAATGAGGTCTAAATTTGATGGAGAAGTAGTGAATGCCACATAGTAATGGGAATGTTTGGATCTCTAGTAATTTGAGGCAGGTGAAGGTTGATTTGAGGCCAGAGAACGTTTTTTGGTGGTGTTATTAAATATGATTATTTGAGCTAATAAATTCAGAGTTGAAGTGGATTATTTCTGTCCTGATTATTTGTTTTCAATTCTTGTATTTCACATTGAATCAAATACAGATTTTTTTGGTATTAAGACAAATGGTCAAATATCTTGGATACTGTAGCTGAGATTAATAACATAATTGCAAATGAAGAGTTTAGAGTTGCAAAATTATTGGGATTTACTACAAGATTCTAGAGCTCTGCCTCGGGCAGATTTGGTCATCTGGCACAGTGAAGTAATATGGTTGTTGTAGTGTAGCCCCTTCCCCACATTCCCAGCTTGTGAAATTTAATTATATCATGCTAGATAATCAAGAATTAGAAATTTACTTGCTTTGATTGATACCTGAAAATTGAATAGAAATAAAGACTATCACCTTTCTTTCAAATAATGTTGATAGAGACAAGAGACAGAAGCTTGTGTGCCTCTTCTGTCCTAACTTGGAATGTCAGAAGGATGTGCTGGTTATAGTTGTGCTGTTCTAACCAGTGTGTTGCCTGAGAAAGTTCTCATGTGTTTGATTGTGTTTGAGCATAATCAGCCAAATCAGGAAAAATAGAAATTATTTCACTTCAAATGTGAAGATGAAGAGGAAATCTTTTGTACTTCTTTTGTACAAGTAAACTAGTGGGTTTCGCAAATACTTTTTTCAGGTGTGTGTATAAACAGGACTTGGAAGGTAACTGAGAGAATGTCACCACCTTATGAACAGCCTGAGGAGCAGCAGAGTGCAGAGCTGTCACTGTTCAAGGGGAGATGAGGAGTGCACTTACCCATACTGGTGGTCTAGTGCATATAGCTTCTTTTTTAACACCTCACTTCTTTGGCCGTATTCACACTGTATGATGGCATTTCTGTACCATGGATCCATTGCTGCAGCTCTTGTATTACTGCCTTACCCTTTGAGGTTGAACAGGAGAGGATCTGGTCATCAGCTGTTCACCTCTTGTCCAGTGCATAGAAGGCAAAGGCGAAGCTGATTTCTGGATACAGTCCCTCCTGTGAACTTCTGAGGGTTGTTGCCAGCCAGTCTGTCAAGAGGTAGGCAGTGTCAGACCCTATTTTAGACTTACTTCCTTCTGAGGATTCTTAGATGCCTTCTGTGGCCAGAAATGTGCCTGTTCCAGGCTGGGTGCAAATTGTTCCCCACTGACTCAGGTGGCTTTGGTTTGTCATACTAAAGTTTAAGGAGAAAGATGTTTAGAAGTAAAAATTGATGTGCATGAGCAGAGCAGAAGGGTAAATAAAAACATACTGATGAGTTTGGCAGTGGTTTTGGTGTAGTGTATAAGTTTTGGTTTTTTGTGAAATTATTGCTAGCTCAGGATACAGCACAGGGGAAATGCATTTTCCTTTTTCTGCAAATTGAATATTACCGTGTACTAGGCCTTTGCAATGATGCAGTGACTAAGGAAATAGATTAACTGGAAAGCTGTGAGTACTTTTGGTCCAACATACAAAGGTGAGAGCGTGAGTGCATTCTGACTGCTCTAAATCCTGGCTTTTGATAAATTTTCTACAGAGCACTGTACTCCATGTGTTGTGTTGGTGGTGTTAGTTTCTTCTGTTACTTTTGAAGGAATGGGTTTTCTGAAAGATAAGGATTCTCTACCCATGGAAGCAGATTTTGCTTATGTTTAAACTGTGAAGTACATATATGCTTTCCCACAGTGAAAGCCACCTGATGTTTATAGTAGTGATGAAATACCCATGTCCTGTTCTAAGTGATTGTGTGCAATTAAGACAATCATGTAATGTCTCTTTATTACCTTGTTCTCCAAATTGATAAGGTGTTCTTTCTAGTCTGCCTAGGAGTTGTTTTTCTGAGTGTCTCTTCTTAGAGCAAGTCACATTAAAAGGATTCTCTGTCTAAAATCAAGAACAGTTGATGTTTCCTGCCCATAGACCTGACAAGCATGTAGCAACATCATTACAGGAATCTAAACAAAAATTTTGATTTAGTTTAGAAGTGGAACTTAGACCTCTTATCTGTGCTTCTAACTGTGCTTCTCAGATAGTATTTAAAATCCCCGTTTATTTTTATCTCCTACAGTTTTGTTGTAGGAGATCTTTGTAGATATTTCAGTAGTCAAGTAAGAACTTTTATTTTGCTGTGTATGTACATTTATTGCTTTTAGTAGTTAAAACTAATAGACTGGCTGGCCTGCAAGTCTTTCTTGGTGTGTGTCATGCAGTTAAAAACAGTTTTACATTTTTTAGCCTGCTTAAGAATCATTATGATATTTGTTAAAACTTAAGATATAATTGCTTTGAAGGTGTCTTTCCACTGTGATTCTATAGAAATACTAGTGATGGTCCTGCAGCCCTCAGAGATGTGCGTACAAACACAGCCATTCACCTTTCTTTCTCCTTTGGTATTCCCTGATAGCCAAATGGACTTGCAAGTCATGTATATCACAGTCTTAACAGGAAGCTGTGACAGCCCATTCTTCCTTACAGCCTTTTGTAGCATCAGTGTGAAACTAAATATGGTGGGGTCAAGGGGCACTTCCTGATTTTATATATTAAGGGAAAAAATGGAGGAAGCTTGCAGTCAAATATTAATGTAATAATTTGCAGCCTCTTTCCATCAGGCACAGTAATTTTAACACAGCGCTCATTACCTTTCCATCCCCCATGTCCTGTTGGGATGAAAGCACCTACCTTTTTCTTTTGCCACAGTTTTCCCTGGTTTTCAAGGAGAGAGTAAATTCAGGATGTAGTCTTTCTGAAATGTTCTTTCAGGTCCTGACATGAGAAAACACTTGCTTTAAATTTGCCAACTGTTGGAAATACACCTTAGTAATCTGAGGGTCTGGAGGGATGGGCTGAACTGATGGCGTGGGTGAACTTGTGTTCCTGGTACTTCTCAGTGAGGCCGATTATCCCATGCAGAGCTCTGTGTTGCTGTAGCAGAGCCAGCTGGAGCGTTGTTCAACATCCCTGCAAGCACAGTACCATAGCTGAAAATCACTACAGACAAAACTCTTCTGTCTCGTACTGAGGAGGTATTTTTTTGCACAAATTTGAAAAACCTAATACTTAAATTTCCTTCAGTATTGCCCTGCTTCTGGATTTCTTCTAAATATCCCTTCCTTTATTCTAGTATGATATAGTCATTTTTGTATTTTTTTCCTAGGAGTTTATGTCCTAAGTTGCAGAGCTGAGTTGAGTTACTTAATTTATGAGGGTTGGGATGTTCCCTTTTAACAAAGGAAATCTGTCTTAATGTGTTGTATGCTCACACACACTGGCCTTGTAAATAACTAAGAAATTTTCTTTTGATTTTTAGAACTGGTTGTGTTAGCATTTAGTGTGGGCATCTAAAGTGCTACAGTCTAAAGCAATAAAATTTTTCCCAGACTGCGGTAAAGAGAAATTTGGAGATACAGTGGTACTGTTTTCCATCCTTAGCTATATGGTTTGCAAAAAACGAAGATTGGTGGATATTCTTCCATCTCATTTCTGCAGCTTATCATCATAGGAGTTGGTATCTGTAGACAGGAAGAGAATGGCTGGAATGGTGAAGGTTTGAAGATCTCCTTGCCTGTGCCATGGATTTCAGTCTGGTGTCTCTGCATCTATCTGTGCCACTGTTTCCATGTAACTGCAGGTCACTTTCATACTTGTCTCTGCTTATTCTAACTTTTGCTTATTGTTCATGTTAATAATGTGGATTTGACATGGGCAGTGGTTTTCTAAGAGTGGTATTTTGGAGACGATGAGGAACAGTGTGAAGAAATTAAAAGAGAAAGCCATTGCTAATAGGTATTTTTATTACATCTTTTCACTTTGCATGTAGCCTATTCTTTAGAGTTGCTGGGTGACTGTGCAGCAGTATGAATGCAATGTCATCTTAAATATGACATCTTCAGTGTCATCACTAATGTTCTTTTCATGCATTGATTCATTGCTGAATCAGGAGAGAAACAGAAGTTAATTTTATATGTTGTATCCTTGAGGCTGATCTAAATACTGGGCTTCATTGGCCTTGAGGGTATTGAGATCTTGTGTACAAACACGAATAGTTTTGTTTGGTGAAAAGTTCTTTAGTTTTCAAGTGCTTGAAACACTGCATGCAATTGGTTTGTGGACATTGGTCTCAAAAGATACTCCTCTCTTATGGAAGGTTGTCCAAGTAGGTGATGCATAAAAAAACTGGAAAGGAAAAGACCAATTTAATTTTTTCCCTGCTTTTTTAAAGTTTATTTTTAACTGAGGCAGCATTTAAGATTGTTTTTCACTTATTAGTTTGTCTCAGAGATCTCTAGTTCTTTGTCCTGGTGGATCACAAGTGCCAAGATACATCTTTGAAGCTAGGAACCAGAAAAAAGCTTTGTACTTCGGGCTTTCTCCCTACCAAAGGAAAAAGAATGAGAAAGGAAACTAATGAACCTGTGCAGTGAGGAGTGATAGGATGTGCAGAAACCTAAGAGGATGCCTTGAGGGAAAATAACTTATTTTTATTTAGAAATTCAGTCTTGCAACAACATTTAACATGCTTTTTTATATTGTGGTCCAAAGTTTGGTTTCCTTTATACATATAATGAAAGGCTTCTCATGAGCTGGTGCTCTGTGGTACACAGGGATGTTTATCACTGTTTGTCATACAGGCAGGCTTTACAGTGTAAGATAATTTTAAGGTGTGTTTCACAGTACTGCCTGGGCAGCTGTGAGAGATACCCTGAATATCTGCTGGACTCAGATTCTAGTCTGAATGCAATGATTTGACTTATTATATAAAGTCAGTTCTTAAAAAAACAATGTAAACAAAGTGAAAGGATTCAGCTTTGCATGCCAGAGCACTGGCTTCTTTGGAAAGGATGCTGGCATTTTCCAGTAGCTTCTAGCAGGTATTGTCTCTGCAAGTGAGACCCAAAATGTTTCATTCTACTTTGTTAAAGTTGATTCCTGATTACAAGCAATTTACAAACAATTGCTATTGCCAGTGAGGAGAAAGGTCTTAATATTTTTTAGTTTTAGAGTTTATTTTGTGGAGAGAGGAGAAACAATCAAGATTCAACAAAGCATTGCAATTATTTTTTGTTGTTTTAGTCTTCATTTTCAGTTTAACTATACAGTGTCTGAAAATGCAGCCTTTAAATCACTTCATCTGCTTGCAGAAGCTAGACTGCACTGGGGAATATTTAAAACCTGTATACGTGGATAGTCTTATGTAACGTAGGAATACCAGGGGCCGAGAGAAAGTCTGATTGCTCCAGTCAGAGGCAAAGGAAATAGTTATTTTTTCTCATAAACAAAATTATTGTTTTCATACAGAATGCCTGGGTACATCAGAAAACAGTTCAGCAATGAGCTGTTGCTTTTGTATTAACTCTGTGTGGTCATCTCTATAGTGAGAATACATAATTTTGGAGTTTTTTCCCTACAGTTTTTTAGACACCTGTATGCTTAATATATTTGAACCAGGGATTGATAGCTGAGAATTGTTCAGTGAACTTTATTCTCGAGTAGATTAGTGGTATTGCCTACTTTACCTGGAAGTGTGGGTCTGTGGGTGTTCCTCATGGTGAAACAAGTGCAGTCATTGGGCTGCCGTTGTTTTAAATGCGTCTTGTGATCACATCCAAAAGCTGTTTTGTCAGTAGAGAATAATGCTTAAAGGGGGACAGTGCTAGGATGAGAGGACATAAAACTTAAGAAGTAACAAAAGTGCCAGAAGAAAATTCTCACTGAATTCAGTAATAGCAGCCCTTCAGTTTCTAGATAGGAAGTGAGTTTGGGCCGTTGTCATCAGTAGAGCTGGGGGAGAAAATGTAGCTGTGTGTTTCTCAAAGCAGGAGAATTTAGAGGGCTGTGGTTTGGAAAATATAACTAGCTTCTTTTTTTGTTTCAAGTGCTTGGATCAAAGTGGAGCAGCTGAAGCCTTATCACCCTCACAAAGAGGAAATGATAAAGATTAACAAGGGTAAGCGCTTCCAGCAAGCTGTGGATGCTGTAGAGGAGTTTCTTAGAAAAACCAAAGGCAAGGACCAGGTGAGTGGGTTCTTTTTCACTGTGTGCTTTAAAACAGGTTTTGGCATGAATGATGATTAGATGCCTTGTTATGTGAAAGGAGTTTGTTGTCTCTGGCAAGTTGAGGAGGATTGGGTTTTCCTTCCTTTGGTTTTTGGGGTTTATTTCCGATCCTCTATTCTTCCCCGTTAAATCTTGTTTGGTGGGGAAAAGTGATTATTGGATTATTAAATGATGAAGAAACTGAAGAGGCTAATTGATCTACTTGTGATGATTTTATAAAACAGTCTTAAGTATTTGGTATCAACTAATCTTGTCTTTAGTATATTGGAAGTGCAAGCAATCCTGGCAAGTCTTCAGGTGGCCTGTTCTGTTACATGCTTACTTAAACTGGTGTGTTTTTGCAGGAGAACTAACCAGGAACTTCATTCACCAACTCCAAAGGTCTAACAGATACGTAGTTTTCAAGTTACTGTGCTGTTGTTTTACTTGATAGTAATCAGCACGGGGTCCTTCACATCCTTGGTTTTGCATGAAAATCATTCCATCTCTTCTCTTCTTTCCTTACCATCTTCTATTCTATAATCTCTCAGGCGTCTTCCCATAACTCCACTGAAGAGAAGAATCGGCGTAATTCCAGTGAAGAAAGAGGCAAGCAATCTGCTGGTGAAGAGAAACGCAAAGCCAGTTTGTCTGAAGGAAAGGTGAAGAAGGGGACAGGGGAAGGAAAAAAGAGGGTTTCTTCTGTCTCGTCAGAGAGAGGATCAAAATCACCCTTGAAAAGAGCCCAGGATCAGAGCCCCCGAAAGCGGGGGCGTCCACCCAAGGATGAGAAGGTTTGTGTTGTGCATGTCCGCCAGTGCCCGTGGACTTGGCAGCTGGACTTGAGGTCTGACTGGCACCTTGACTAACAGGCCAGCAGGAAGAATCAGTTCAGTATCCCTTTTTTTTAAGCTTTTCCATGTTGCTACTTCTAGACCATTTGGCTGCCTGATACCAATTGGCAAGCATATTGTTGATTCTTCCTGTGATTTTTAGCAGTTAGTTGCTGTGAGTGGCTCTGTTTGTATCTTTGAGAGGGCTTTGAAAGCTGTATCAGGAGACTCCATTCTTTCGTCTTTTCATCCCTGGAGTTCAATTTGTGTGGGAAGGATTAGCAAAGAGATATGGGTCTTCATCTGGCTCCTGACTTCTCCCATCTCATCTGCTTCGTATGATCAGGTGATAAGTAGTTGCTCAACTTCAACCTCAGTACTCACAAAGAGTGAGATATCTTTAAGGGCTAGGGCTTAAAGAAGAAATTCATAGCCTGGGGAATCCACCAGAAGAATTGTCTTCATTTCAGCTTCTGTGCTTTAGGATATGTTCCCATCATCCATTCTGAAGGAGGCTTAATATTTTATTCCTACTACTTCCCTGATATTTCTCTATGTTGTGGCAGCACTTTGTCTACCCTCATATAGAGTTCCAGCCTTTTTATTATGGAACTCACTGTTGCGGTCTAGATCTTCCTATTACAAATGGATATTTATTTTGGTGGATTATTACAAGTCATATCCTTCATCAGTGACTAAACCTGAAGACAACTGGGAGACCTCAACTGAAACACCATATGGCAACGTCCTTGCTCATCTGTGCTTCAAGGGGATCACAGTCTTTTCTTTTAGTCAGGATGCAAGTCAAGATGGTGGTCCTTGCTCTCTGGAATTGTGAACGGATTGGCCTTCGCTGGCTGAACAGCAGACTATCTTGATGTGGTAAAATGAAGCTGATCATCTCAGATATTAGCTGTGGAGGCATCATAGAGTAGAGTCGTAGCATATCCTGATTTGGAAGGGACACACAAGGATCATCAAGTCCAACTCCTAAGCGGTTAAAGAAAATATTGGCTCTTTTTTAGCACCGATGCCTGTGAAATTAGGCTGTGTAACAGATCCCATCAGTTTCTTCTATTGAGGGAAGTTGGAGGAGGGGAGAAATGTATGCATATTTATGAATTAAAACTAATAATTACAGAACTTGTCTTGACTGATGCAGGAAAATGCTTCACTGGCAACATAGTTTTCACTTTTCTAAGTGTCTTCCTATAAGCATGTTGTGTCTCCACATATTTCTGTTTAAATAAGCCATAGGACCTTTTTTTTTCACTTGCAAAATGATTCTGTGTCTTTGAGCTAGGTTCATTCCAAAATTAATCAAAACTAATGGCTGGGAGAATTCTGATTGTGCTGACACATTGCATGCATAGGTTTTACTGTGTTATTTACCTTAGGACATCAGAGTGCTTTGAGTGAGCTAACTGTGGTAGTTGACATTATTTTACTGGCACCTGACAAGCAGACTGGTTTTAAAGTTGCCACACAGTGGTGGCCAGCTGTGTGATAACTTCCTGGCCACAAACCAGGAAATTAAGCAGGATAAGGTAGGAAAGTAAGCCTTATAGCTTCTTGAAAGTGGCATATAAAATAATTGCTATGAAAATATAACAATACTGCCTTAATACTGGTTTTCAACCTATGAAATAATTTTAAAATCTTGTCTTCTTGCCTGGTTCTCATAAATTCCTCAAGTTCTTAGCCCTAGAGTAGAAAACGTTTATGTTCTTGTCCTGAATTAATATGATCCTAGGATTTGTGGGGTTTTTTCCTCTGTTCCAGTCCAAATTCTGGCCTCCAAGTAATAAGAATGCATAAAAATCAAGAATCTGGTTTTTGCTGAGGTGTGCTCTGTCTAGAAAGGCTCTGTGGCCATACATGATCATTTACATACTCTTACGTTTAGGCTTATATGAATATATTTGAAGGAGCAGCAGAGCTTCATAGGTATCAAAGCGGGTTTTATCCACACTTCACCAGCTGGAGTATGCAGGAGACTCCCTAGGCACTACAAGGTTGGAGACTGATGTCTGCATTGTCCTGCTAACCCTTGGACAGTTGCATCGTTCTAGGTTACTCCTCCAGGACTCTTACTCTGTCTGTTTTTGCAAACAGTGTTCTTCTCTTGTGCTTCTGTGTGGATGCTAAGGTATATTGTGCATTTTCAGGAAGTAATTTCGGGGGGGAGGTAATGTGACTCCATTTCTGAACCCTCATGTCAGAGGAAGACAGCACGTATTATGTAGAAGTCCTGTGCGTTCTCTTCATGTAGCATAAAAACCTAGATGTCTATAGCATATATTGATGACCTGTAGCATAGAGACTTATTTTAACCTATATGTTTTGGGGATCTAAAAGATTAAGTTTAATCTGCTCAACGTCAAAAGCCCCAGTACGTTAAGTACTATCATGATACTACAAACTGGGGCCTATGGAGCCGATGGGGCAGCCCACATACCAGTTTGTCTCATGGATTCTGCAAACTTGAGCAGATGTGGCTGTCAATCTTATGCTTTGAAGGTTCTCCTGATAACAGGTAGGCTATTCTATTGTGACAGGGTAGGATTAAAAGGGTTCGGACCTCTCCTTGTAATGGTGTTCTTCACTCATTTGTTAAGTCTTTTGCATCCGCCAGAGGAAAGTACGTGATCAAGCATGTTTGTTTTCTGCTCATTCCGTAAGTGCACAAATGCAGTGATTCCTCTTAGGTATGAAGAATGGACTCTCCAGAAACCATAAATCTGGTTGAAATCCTTAGCTGGCAGTTGATGCTTTTTCTCACCTCACCTGTATTGCTAATACTCCGTGTTTAAATATGAATGTTCATGGAAAGACCTGTGAAATTGAAGGCTTTTGTAGTGCTTTCGGAGCTCTCTCTCTGTGTTCTAATGATCATCATGCTGTGACCTGCTCCTGAGCCAGATTTTAAGCTCTTTGTGATCCTCCTTCTGTCTCCTCAGGACCTCACAATTCCAGAGTCAAGTACAGTGAAGAGAGTGATGACTGGAACAGTGGCTGGATTTAAATGGCCGCCGAGTGTGAGCGAGGTGAGAAGCTTTACAACCTCTATGTTCTGAGTTTGTGGCAGCAAATCTAGAGCCTTTTGTCTGGCTGTAAAACAGCCTGTTCTTACCTTCTTGTGTTCGAACATATTGCAGTATAACAAAGTTGAACAATATCCCAGATAGTTCAGAAGTATGCTGGGAAATGAGTTTTCTGTCTCTGTGGAACTACTTTGCAGATTCACACTAAACTTGCTGTACTAATGTTTACACTTCTTGTTTCAAAAGCATTTCTGTGACTAACTTCCCAGGAGTGGAGGTGATCTGGATAGTCTCTCCCTGTCTGAATGCTATCACATGGGGTGCTTACATTTGATTTCCTTCACAAAGCAGCTTTTGAAAGCCTTTCGATTTTGTTGAGTAAATGAGTGATCAGTAAAGCAGAGTAAGAGCAGTGTGATTCCAGGCTAGTATGTGTGATACTCGCTGGGGAGATGAGGGATCTGGGCCTTCAGTCCTTGTTGGTGTTAGGATGGGTTTGCTTGGCATGTGACAATCTTCAGTCAATTCTCAGAATGCTGCCTTATGGAATTACTTAGAACCTGGAAAATAAGTGTTTTCATTTGCTTGGGAGAGGAAGAAGTGCAAGATGAATTTTCTTCCTCCCATGTTAATACTGCTTGTATACTTCTTTCCTACAGATGTCCAAAAATGAGGAATTTGGTTTGAATGGCTTTGGTTTTGAGAATGAAACAAAATGTAAACTACTTAATTGAAACAGATTCCTTGTGACAGCTGATACATTTTATGTTTTCTGCCTTATGCTGTTGCTCTCCGGCAGCTTAGGAGAGCGAGGGAATTGTGCTGTGCTGTGGTAACTCAGTGACTCTCTCGATTTATTTCTGAGGCTGTATTTTCTCTCTTTGTAGCCTGTGAAGGACAGTGATCCACACTTTCATCACTTCCTGCTGAGCCAGACAGAGAAGGTAAGGATTTGGCAGACAGGATCATGTTGCTAGGTAGCTTGGAGTCCTGCCCTTTGCTGGAACTGAATACAAGGAGTATGCATAAAGAGCTCCAGAATTCTCTTCTTTAGGGGGTGGCAGTTAGATTAGTTGAAGTATTCCAAGCCTGAAGATTTAGAGTGATTTAGTATTAAGTACAGTGAATAGTTTTAAGTAATTCAAGATTGTCTACCACTAGTTTTTGACAGATCTGATGTAATAAATTTGTAGAATGAACAGGATGGACAGGAAAAGCTTTTTTTGTGTTCAAAAATCCTGTTGTTTGATTGTTTTTGATGGTTGTCCTGTCAGATTCTCCATCTGGATAGGCTTGCCAGTTCACTGAATGTTGCAAGAGAACTTCCAAGACCAGAAAAGCGCCGTGTAAAATACAGCCTGTTTATCTCCTGAGAGTCAGAAGTCTTGCAGGATTTTATATTCAGCAGTGAACATCAGGAGGAAAAGGAAAGATCAAATTAAGCATAAAAGGATTTATATCTCGCTGAGGATCTGGGCAGAGCCAGAAGGATTAAGAGCTGCTAACAGTTTTATCTATACAAGCTCACAGTAAGCAGCATGGGGAGAAGCAGCCTTTGCCTTAGCATTTGTAGAAAGCCTTCTACATGCCTTCTCATATTAACCAGAAGGTTTTGGTTCCACAACTTGCAGAGACATAGTGAGTGTAGATGTGAGGCTTCATGGCAGGCTTCAGAGAGCTAAATGTTAGGAGTAGGGATGGCCTAGGTTCTGGTGCCTCCAGAAGAGCCTGTTATGGGAACTACAGAAGGGAGTTTGCAGTGCCTTTGTCAGAAGACAGGGTGAATTGCTGGGGCAGGGTGGGAAAGAACGATCTTAATATCTTGCAATATATTTTAGGTTTTATTTTCTCCGCTTGAGGGAAGCCTCAGAGTTGTCCTGGTTTGAAGGTGGTGGTGGTGGGTGGGTGAGCTCCCTGCTTCTGTGGAATAAGGATATGGTCTGTTTGCTCGGCAGAGTAAATCAGCACTGTCCTTCCCCTGAATGCTTTGTCTTCTCCATACAGCCAGCTGTCTGCTATCAAGCCATCACAAAAAAGCTGAAGGTTTGTGAAGAGGTAAAGCATTTTGATGGATGTTTATTGTTATGAGGCGTTGCGGTTCTTCCAGAGTTGTGCATTAAATTATTTTTATTATTATTTTTCCCCTCTCTTTTCCCCACCCCCCTGCCCTTGTCCCCCCTCCCCACTCCCTCAGGAGACAGGATCTACCTCCATCCAGGCAGCAGACAGCACAGCAGTCAATGGCAGCATCACACCTACAGACAAAAAGTAAGATCTCCAATACACTTCAGCCATTTCCTTCCCAGCTCACACATGCAGCCATTCTCCAGCCTGTCACTGAGAATGAATAAACCTAACATTTCCCTTTAACTGCACATTGCTTCTTTCCTTGTGTGAAACTGTTTGGGGGACGAAGTGGGAGAGAGGCAGCTAAATTCAAAGGGTGCTGTGCAATACAAAATTCAGAGTAAATTCTGTCCTGGATACATCTGCAATTTGGAGTGTTTCTGCAGTTGTTTTTTTCAGTAGGTCCCACTGCAGGATGTTAGCAGCAGTGTTCCGAAGTGTTGCATGAGATAGGAAGATAAAAGGGGATCTCTCTCCATTAGTTGACTGGGGTCATTTAATAGCTCTCCTGAGCATGCAGAAGACAAAAGAAAGAGGGAGATGTCTTCTCCCATCACAGAAACTTTGCTGTGTGGCACATGAGCTTTCTGGTTTCTCCTAACACACCCATTCTCTTTTATAGAGTGAGAGAAGGCTAGCTTGAGCTTCCTGTAACTTCTGCTCTGTTCACATTGAGTTCAGGCCACTCTTGCTGTTTGATGTTGGGGCAGTTCTCGTGGGATGCCAGTTCTCACTTGTACTGCAGGGGAACAAAAATAACAATGAAGCTATTCAGGGAAAACAGTCTCTCAGGAAAGTGCATCTCAGAGGTGGGTTATGAAGGAAGGAATACCTCTGCTGGTTTCGAGACTTGAAAATAGGTAGATCTTATTTGGGCCATATAAGGAGCCTGTAGTCATTTGCTCTGCCCTGTCTAAGGGCAGAAAGAGAAAAGGCAGCATGGCTAGCTGGGAGAAGACAGGTGCTGCTGTAGTGTGACTATTTCTGCAGAATTAACTACTGGATTTGCCAGGTAGCTTTTGTTGTGGTGTTACCTTGGATATAACTGAATGCTTCAGAATCTCTTTGAAAACTCTGGGTTTTATGGGAAACTGCATGATGGGTAAAATGGTTCTTGCAGCAAATGGTTCTTGCAGCAATATCTGCAAGAGGAATTTTTGTTGTAGGTGATCATAGGGACTTGGTGACATAGTCTCTCTTTTTTGAATGGAGGGAGCAAAATTCTTTCCGGCTTGTGGGAGGAAGGAAAGGCTGTTCTCTGGGACTGATGGTGACCTGTACTGGCTCAATACTTCCTTTCTTCCTTTGCCTGAAATGGCAGCTGTAGAACAGGGACTAGGTCTTTGGTCTGGCATGATGCTTAGCACAGTAGTCTTAGCTAGACTTTATCAAAACTAGGATACTAATGTATCCTTCAATGATACAAGCAAACATTGTATGTGTGACTTAGTTTTAAAGTCAGAACTTTAATAATTAGAGAAGCACCTGCTCATTTCTAAGTGTGCCCTTTAACTTCAGTAAAGCAATGACTGTCAACAGAAAACACACAAACAGCAATTTTTAGAAAGCAAAAAACCACACATAAACCATCCACCCCAAGCTAACAAAAAGAATCCAGATCATCCAGACCTTTAGTATTTAGGTGATCTTCTGAAATAGGCTAAAGACTTTGTTCAGGAAATTGTTAGGGCTGCTTGGTAAGCAAAATAAATTTCAGCTTGCTTTTAAAGCTCAGTATTTGCCCATTGTAGCTGTGGTTGCAGTAGAACATGTTTGTTTGGGTATTTTTTTATGCTGATGATGCTCCAGTTTGCTCTTTGTCATTTCCAGCACCATGAGAAGCTAACACTGATTGCTCTCTCTTGCATTAATGTTTATCTATACCCTTAGGATAGGATTCCTGGGCCTTGGTCTGATGGGAAGTGGCATTGTCTCCAACTTGCTAAAGATGGGTCACACTGTCACTGTCTGGAACAGGACTGCTGAGAAGGTAGGCATGTGATTAAGCCTCTGCTAAACATTCAGTTACCCCCTGTATCTCATGGAATCATCTGTCAATGGTGTCTGGGAGGGGATGCCAAAGAAACACAAGGATATGCTTGCCACCTTGTTTTGTCCTGTTTCCTATGTGCTTGTTGGTGGGCATGACTAGGTGCAGCTGTGGTCTGTTCTAGTGTGGTCACTCTTATGTCAGCAGTCTCACCCCACTGTCTTTTTGTGTAAGAGGAGACAGTTGTCAGAAAAAATACACTTTTGTATATTACACCCATATATGTGTTGAAGAATGAGATGTAACATGCCTCTGAAAATAACTACTGATGTGAATGGCCATGGTCAGTGTATTGTGCATCTGTGAATAGCCATGAAAATACTGCTGATGTGAATTGCCATGCAACGTATTGTGCCAAAAAGGCCAGGTGCAGGGAGTTATCCCAGGAGATTGAGGGTAAGATGCACTGCTCAGCTGCAGGTTAGTCTACATCTATTGTGCTAGTCATGTGGTAACAAGTGTTCTGTTAAAGACCTGCTGTGTCATGAGACCAGGATGGAGAAGGGCTTTATAGGAGTATTCAAACTGAAAATGGAGCTTATATTGCATTGCACTTATATACTAGACAGTGTTACTCTTTGTAGTGGAGTAGGAATATAGGTAGCTGGGGGAGATGTGGTAGTTGTAAGATGCTGTGGAATAGCAGAGCAGGAAGGGCGCTGTGGTTACTTTGTTTAAAGGGGACTAAGATTTATTTTTTTCAAGAGCAAAACATGGCTGATATGAGAGGATAGGGTAAGAAGGAGCTAAGATTTTGAAACAGCAGCCCTCTGAAACACACTCATCTCAGATGTGGATATTCCTATTACTATCCAGTAACACATGTTGCTATGACCTTTAACCAATTTTTTTCCCTAAATCTTCCTTTTTTTCCCCTAATAATTTCTTGCCAAACCCACAAATTTCTTACTGTTTCACCTTTGAGTTGTATTTCTTTGTGTCTTTCTTTCAAAGTTCTTCACCCCTTCTTCAGAAAAGCTGCAAAAAAGCCCTGCACACACACATACGTGTGTGTGTAGACAAAGCAACAGAAGAAGACAAAGTTGTGTAATTAACATGCCTGTCGCCTTTGGAGTTGTGTCCTGCAGTAGAATTTTTACAGCAAAATGAAAAGAATCCATTTGCTTGGTATTTAATATTTGTCTTACCTTTGGACTTGTGCCTTTTGCAGTGTGATTTGTTCATCCAGGAGGGTGCACGGCTGGGAAGAACCCCTGCTGAAGTAGTCTCCACCTGTGACATCACGTTTGCCTGTGTATCAGATCCAAAAGCAGCAAAGGATGTAAGGATTAGCTCTTATTTTACCCCTGCTGGTTAGACTATGAGATGGCAGTCACTGAATGCCGGTTCTGATTCCTGCTAACCACAGTAGCCTGGGTCATTGTACATCCTGAGCAGTGCAGCTGTGTAAAAATAAATGTCCTAACAAAAATTAAGCATTTTAAAAATGAAGTCTTTGAGGACTGGTTCTGATAACCCTCTGGGGGTCTGCCACTGTAGCGCCAGACTCAGCTGGACTCCTGCAGAAGTGGGGTTTCTCTGCAGACACCCTATTGCTTTACCGCTCTTCTGTTCTCCACAGCTGGTGCTTGGTCCAAGTGGAGTGTTGCAGGGGATTCGCCCAGGGAAGTGTTATGTGGATATGTCCACAGTGGATGCAGATACAGTCACAGAGCTGGCCCAGGTAATCACCGAACTGAGCCTCTTAACAGCAGCAGGTGTTCATTCAGCAGAAGTTCTTCAGTTTCTGTTGGTAATAAAACTTTTAGAGGTCCTTGGGACAGTCTCAAGTTCCAGGCAAACAAGACAAGTCTTCTTTGTCAAGTCTTAACCAGCAAACATGTTCCCTGGTGATACCAGCGAAGTTGTAGATTTGGCAGAGCTGTTACCTGACACCATTGCAAACAGGTAGCCAAATTTTGATCCCCTAAGAAATATTTGTAGACAGGTTGGTATTCTGTAGCAAACTCGTGAGTAAAACCCTATCTAGATTAATGACTGATAAAATGCAAAATCTGCCTAGTTTAAGTGCTCTGGTTGGGGAAAATTAATGCCTTCACATTTCATTCTATAGAAATATTATTATAGGATTTCTGTAGAAGTGTTCTGATTACTTCTGCTGTGGTATCTGTGATTTCTTTTTTGGCATCTTGCTTATTCCCCACTGCCCTAAGGCAGCATGTGTGGTTTTACAAGGAAGGGGAACTGGTTTTGTCAAGTTCTAAGTAAACATGTTGTTGATGCACTGGTGTGTAACATTAATTGGGAGAATGCAGATCACCCATATTAGTAAACATCTGGCTGAAGAGATCTGCCAAAGGCCTTTCCTCTGTGGGAAAGAGGGGAAAATACAATGATCAATCTTCTGGGGTTCTTATATGACATATACACCTTCAACATTGGTCCCTTGGCCAGTATAGGGTGCCATGACTAAAGCGTGTCAGTTCAGCTGCTTAAAATATACACAGTAGTGATGGGTGCTGAAGGGTCTTGCATGGACCCTTTTGGTCTTAATCACACTTTGCAGGATACATCACAATAGTGCTTTCCTCTCCTGTTGGAGCTATTTGTTCTGCTTTAAATTTCTGTCCTTAGTGGCAGGTATGCCTTAAATTATGTTCCTGCTGCTGTTCATGCACAGCTAACCAGAGATGTTCTTCTCCCAGGTGATAGTGTCCCGAGGTGGTCGCTTTCTGGAAGCACCAGTCTCAGGAAACCAGCAGCTCTCTAATGATGGAATGCTTGTGATCCTGGCAGCTGGTGACAGGGGTTTATATGAGGACTGCAGCAGCTGTTTCCAAGCCATGGGGAAGACCTCTTTTTTCTTAGGTAATTGAAATGTGGAGGGCCTGATAGCAATTTCTTAGTGCAAGGACTGGGAATTTCAGCAAGGAGTCTGAGATGTATATGTCACCTTTTCTCTGTGGGCAGTGTGGGAAATTGGCTTGCTGCTCTGGAACTTGGCCACTTTCAGAGCCTGCAGGCTAAGATTTTTTTTTTTTTTGAATGCCAGCTTATTTTGGAGGATCTGTGATACTTTTGGTTTTAAATAATATTTTCTTATTATTTCTCCATTCCTTTGAGTGCTTGGAAAATGGAAATATTTTCTGAAGTCTTTCAGGTCAAGGGAGAGATGCCAAGTGCTTGATGACAGGAATCTAACAGTGTCACTGCTGTGTGGGCTAGGGAGGCAGGGCTGCTACTTCTCTTCTGGAGGAATCCCAATGGTGTGTCTCACTCCCAGGTGAAGTAGGCAATGCCGCCAAGATGATGCTGATTGTGAACATGGTCCAAGGCAGCTTCATGGCAACAATAGCAGAAGGACTGACTTTGGCTCAAGTGACTGGCCAGTCCCAGCAGACCCTTCTGGATATCCTCAATCAGGGACAACTTGCCAGCATCTTTCTGGACCAGAAGTGCCAAAGTAAAGTTCTCTTACATTATTTTCTTACAGGTCATTTTTACAATCTAGCAGCTTTTCAGATCGTGGCAGAAGGTAGAAAATAACAACCCGATCTTCAGCAGCCTGGGATAGTGGTTATTTTAAGCATTCTGGAAATTAATGCTTAAAATACAGCTTTTCAGATAGTGGCAGAAGGTAGAACATAACAATCTTATCTTCGTCACCTGGGATAATGGTTATTTTGAGCATTCTGTAAATGAAGAACTGAGTTCCCATTCCTTCCCCTTTGTAGCTGGGACTTCTGAGAATCTGAGTTAGGACTGCTTAGGACTTAAGTCAGGATTTCATTGCAGCAGGGTAACAAGCTGCTTAGAAATCTTAGCTCACTTTGTCAGTGGGCAGTAGTGATATTAATCTGCTGTGGTCAATTGAAGATGGAGAGTGCAAAAACAGGAGAGTTAAAAGTAGTGATCAGCAATGGAAAGAGAGATTGGTGTTGAATTACAGCCCCCTGCAGCATTGGCTTGGCTTACTTTTGTCATGCTTAATTTTGCATGGGTTCCTCTCTGCAGATATTTTGCAAGGAAACTTCAAACCTGATTTCTACCTGAAGTACATCCAGAAGGATCTTAGATTAGCTATTGCACTGGGCGATTCTGTCAACCACCCAACTCCCATGGCAGCTGCTGCCAACGAGGTAAGAGTTGTTCAGTGTTTAGATGTGTTCTTTAGCATTTATTCAACAGTGCTATTTGTCAATTGGAGACACAGATCAAAGAATTACATCATTTCTAAGACAAGGGAATAGTGATTGAAATATTTTTTGACTAGGGTAGCATTGGATTTGTTTTGATTGTAGAGACGCTTAGAATGTTACCTCAGGAAACACAGAAAGACCTGGAATTTTCTGATCTGCACTTGGATTATTTGACGTCCTGTGCGGTTCTCTGGTTGCAGTGGTCAGCAAAGGAGTTTTTCTTCACACAAGAGCAGGCCCTGATCCTTTTCTGATTTCTCTTTAGGTCTATAAACGAGCAAAAGCCTTGGACCAATCTGACAACGACATGTCCGCAGTGTACAGGGCCTACATCCATTAGGCTGCACCCTTCTTACTGTTCATACGATGATGATTGATTAATATTATGATACTGGGTTTTAACTCTGGACCAGTCCATCTCTGTCTTTCCATTTCCTTTTATACACAAACTTTGAGACCTGCTGTGGTGAGCCTTCCACTGTGGCAGGAGGGGGGAGGAGGGGGCTCGGATTGTTGCAGTCTAATTAGAAAAATCCATGCCATGCACTGACAGTCGTGAGATGAAACAGCGACAATTGTTCAGAAGCTCTGAGGCAACTCTGCCAGAAATCTGCTGCTTGGCTGCTTTAATTTTCCTCTGTTTGCTAGTCCAAGATGCTGTTTCTAACAATCCCTTTTCTTCTTTGCTGTGAAATAATGCAAGTGCTGGACTCTCTGTATCAAGGGGACAGGGTCCTTGGTCCTAAGTAAGGTGAGGAGCATGCCTGCTAATTAGCCACTGTTAGAGAACAAGGCACCTCCCATGGAGGAGAAGGGCAGTTCCAGAGGGTAAGGGGAGTTGAGTGCAACGCTGTCTTGATTCAGTTTCTTTTTAGACTTCCACTTCCCCACCTTGATGGAGGAATTCCTGTACTGTTAAAGATAACACATTGCATCCATGTCTTCCCCTGTACAGACAACTACAGCTTAGGGAATACAAACTGTACTGAAAATAGGAGAATACTTATGTCAGTGAGACTCCTGAAAGGTTTATCATAGCCCATCCAAAACATCATTGGAAAGTAACACCTTTGCATAGAAAACTGCGAGACAAACATAGTGCCTATAAAACTGGGCTAGAGATTTTACTTGTTCCTGGCCTTAGCTTATGTTTTGTTAGTACTTGTTTGGTTTTTTTTTTTTAACCCTTGTAGTCAATAATTACAAAGGTGTCTTGGATTGCAGCAGTGTCACAAGCAGAGTGGTGAGTCTGAAAAGGGAGAGCAGAATGATCCAAGAGATTGAGATTCCTGAGCTCCTTTCCACGCTCTCTGGCCTTTGCATGGTTGTCACATCTGTTTGCCCATCTATAAAGGTGGGTGATGGTTACCTACCTCACAGGGATACTTTTGTGTACTGCCTAGTGATCTTTATACATGTCAGATTTTCCATACATGTTCTTAGTGTTACTACTTTGGGTACAAGATAGCACAGCATGAGCCTTCTCCCTATATCTGTGAACTCTGCTTATGGCCAGATACCAACTTCTAGAAAGACCAATAACTGAGATTGGGGAGGCTAAGACCACTGCTGAGCTTTAGTCTAGAGATGGGTGACATGAACTGCAGATGCCAAGGCTAGAGAACAGAGATGGTCTCAGTGTAGATAGCAGAGCAACCCAGAGTCCAAAGGATGCCTGTCACAAAAAATGCACGGGGTGTGGCTTGGTTTTTGGTTTGTTTGGGTTTTGTTTTTTTTTTTTCCAATTCTCAGTATTAGCCTTTTGGGAGTGTTCTTGCATTTTAAATTTGAGTGTTAGAAAAATGCCAGTGAGAAACTTTGGCCAAAATCACTTCTCAAGTGGTACAATCTCCTTCCTCCCTTGAGCTGGGATTCTGAAAGGAAAGAAGACAAATTCAAATTAGGTTGTGTTCCTGACGTCTGCCCCTGCGACCTTATTTTTTTTCCTTGGAACTTAATGGCTGTGTAAAGAAATTTTCCCTGGGTTAGGATTTCTTACCAGTCCTGCTTTGTGCAGCATGTGTGTATGGTTCAGGGACACCTTGTTAAGAAAGAAAGAAGGAAAGTGTCACATACTCATTTTGTCACATACTCATTGATTCATAACATCTAATGCCTTATGCTGTAAATGTTACTTTGAGTATTTCACCTCCTGTGATGACTGTTCCTTGTGGGCTAATGCTGTATTCTGCATTACTTATATCCTATAGTGAACACCTGGCAACAGGGCTGTCAGACCTCACTGCCTCTTGGCCACTGTGTGTGGGCGATGGTAGTTCTACACCTGTGTTCCTTTGGCAATGCCACTGCCATTCTGTATGTAGGTATTCACGTTAAAGGCATGTAAAATTGCCAGCATAGCTAACCATTGACCTGCTTTGGCACACTGTTCTTCTCCACTCAGAACTCCACAGTTAGCATCTGAAGTCGTTTGTTAACATACTATAGTAAAAAAAAAAATCTCTCATATGAATTGTGCATTGTGGGCATCTGAGGGAAGTTGTGGGTTTGGAGGCAGGAAATGAGACTGAAGGAAAAAAATCTTTTGGGAGCCAGTTCAGTGGCGTCCCCCCCCCGTCCCTGCCGTCTTGCGGCAGAGTGACCGTGAATGGTGTGAGCAATGGTAATGGAGTATCTTTGTTAGTTTGTGGTGCCTCTGGATACAGAGAGAATGCCAAAGGAGCTCTCAAGTCCTGTGACAGGTATTTCATAATGAATTCAAAGGACCAGTCCCAAGGCAGCTCACTGCTGCAGGGTTTGTTTCTAGAAATACTGTAGTTCCCAAGAATGGAGATGGTTATTTCTGTGGGAGTGGCAGATGTGGACTAGTTAACACTGTAATTTATCCTGGAAGGGTCTGACTGCAGCTTTCAGCCATTGTGGGTAGCTGTAGATTGGCTGCAGTGCTGCCTGGACAGCTGTACAGTCACAGGTGTGCCCAGGAGAAGCAGGAGGAGACCAAAGAGCTCTGATGTGGCTCTGAAGAGGAGGGATGGAAATGGGGGAATCCAGACTGTTCCAGATGCCAGTTGAGATTGCTGTCAGTCTCACTCAGATTCTTGTATTTATGTCTGTAGCCTCTGAATGTGGATTTGAGTCTGTTCCTAGGCCTGGGATTTGAGGGAGGGAAGTGGGGGAAGCAATGGATTGAGAGATGCTCTAATAAAACGGGCTAGTTAAATGTTGTCCTAATATTGTTGACAATTCTGTAAAGTTTCTTTTTATGCAGATTTGTTTTAGAAGTTTGCTTTTTTTAACTCCCTCCTTTTTAAAGAGAAAATGTGACACTTGTGAAAGCTTGTAAGAAAAGCAGTTTCCTTTTTCCTCAATGATAGATCACATAGTTCATTAAGGTTGTGAATTTTTATTTTCCTGCCTTGTTTTTAATTAACATCTGTCATTCAGAATAGGATGTGTGAAAATGTTTAAATGGCAAAGATTTTTTTTTTGTGCAAATAACAAAGCTACTGGCAAAAAGAATAAAACTTTTCTTGGTAACTGAATGTTCTTGTGGCATTTTCTGAAGCCTATCAGAGCTGTCTTGGGGCGTTAAGGAAGTATGTGTTCCTCAGAACACAAGAAACTCAGAGCTGCTGAAAACCAAGTCATCTGAAAACTGAGTAATCCTGAGAGCACTTCAGTCATTGCTCAAGCTTGAAACTCTCAGTGAGGCATTACAGAGGATAAGTTTGGATAAATTCCATGCTCTGTGTGCAGAGGGCTACATGCATCTGGGATGAGTGGAGGATCCTTGGTTTTAATATTCCGGTGTTGATGACAACTTCTGTTAAGTTTTGGGCTGGGATATTAATCCTTCTGGCATTTGGGTTTTTTTTTTTAATCCAGTGGAAGATTCTTGTCCATCACAGGAGGGTGGAATGAGATGAGCATTAAAGATCCCGTCAACCCCAGCCATCCCATGATTCTGTGAACAGTAACTCAGCAGTTAATTTGGTATTCTAAGATATGATCCTTAACTGAAATGTTTACAAGCTCTGAATACTGCTCGTGGATAATCAGACACTTGGACACCAGTAGCTGTTCCTGCCCTGAGGTGTGAGGATGAAATGAAGTGTAGATAATAGTGGGTTTCAGGTGCACTGAGTTACAGGTGCCCGAGGAAGCACTCTTTTTGAGCACTGTCATTAAAAGCAACAGATAGGAAGTCGAGAGCTGTGCTTACAGCAGGAACTGGGGCTGTTCCTACCCCTCCCCAGGGGCTGGTGTGGTGAAGATGCTATGCCCTCACCTCTCGTCTCGCTCGCAGTACAACCGTTGTGAAAGGGAACTCACCGACTTCTATACAAAGACCTCACTGCCAGGATAAATGTATTTATTTTAAATGAGTGGAAGTTTCATCACTTCTTGAGTATTCTTACACGCGGTTCGTTTTGATCGTCGCCTATGTGCGCTGGGCTGGGGACGGGCCGCTCTGACCTATCAGGCAGCGGGGACGCGCTCGGGGCGTGTGCGGGCGAAGTCCCGCCCTGCTGTCGTCACGCGCGGGGCCCCGCCCTCGCGGGCGGTGGAGAGGGGCGCTGCCCAATCAAGCGTTGCTGGGCCGTGCGCGTGCGGTGCTGGGGGCGGGGCTGGCGGTGTCGGGATGGCGGCGGCGATGGCGACGCAGGGGGAGCGGGCGGTGCTGGTGAGTCGGGCGGGCGCTCGGCGGGGCCGGGGCGAGCGACAGGGGCTTCTCCCTGCGCATGACAGCGCTGCTAGGCCCCCGCACATTCGTTCTGTCTGGCCGGGCTCGGGCGGGGAGCCGCGGAATGGCGGCAAGGCCGTCACCTGCGCCTGGGTCCGGGCCGAGCCCTGTGCAGGGGCTGCTCGGGCCCAGCCCTAGTGCAGTTGCCTTAACTGGAGGCGCTGCCGAAGTTCCGGCATGCTGTCGGGTCAGGCTTTCGGGCCGGTGCCCGAGCGCCGTCGCCGTGTGGCTTGGAGGCCGCGGCCTCCTCCCGCCTCGCCCAGCAGCGGCGCCCATGCTTCTCTGCCACCGACGCTGCTCCTCCGATGGGCCGGGTGGGGTTGGGTGGGGTGGCAGGGCCGGGGTCGCCCTGCTCCCGGCACACCGTGAATGTGCCCTTTGACCTTGGTGTCCCGCTGAAGCGCCCCTCAGATGGTGGGTGCCCGAGCCGCCCTAGTGAACTGGTAGCCGCGGGGGCGGCGCAGAGCAGGCGTCGCTGCGGCCTCCCCGGAACAGGATCTCCGAGGAGCAATGACATCTTCGGTATGGAGATAGGGTTTAGAGATACGTCGGTCTGGATGGAAATCCACATGGGAAAACGGGTTTTTCTAATGTCATATGGTTTAGAATCATATGACCAGCATTCCCCAAAAACACAGCTGTGTAGCACACAGATGTGCACCAACTTGGCTTACTCCAAAATTAATGGGCAGGGGAAAAGCAGTTTCTTGCTGTGACTAAAGGGAAGAAACATACCAATGGGCATTTTGAGTAGAAACACCTGCATAATAGTGGTGGATGTTGGAGGTGCTAAACGTATCTGCTGCACCCATGGGATCACTGTTCCTTTGGGAACCTGGAGGACGCCAAACATTACAGAGTGAGAGTTGCACATCCATCTTCTCTCTGGTGATTAGTGACAGGATCTGAGGGAACAGCATGGAGCTCTGTCAGGGGAGGTTTAGGCTGGATATTTGGAAAAGTTTCTTCATCCAGAGGGTGGTCAGACACTGGAAGAGGCTCCCCAGGGCAGTGGTCATAGCACCCTGACTGACAGATTTCAGGGAGAGTTTTGACAACGCTCTCAGGCACGTGGTGGAATTCTTGGGGCTGTCCTGTGTAGAGCCCACACACGGACTTCATGATCCTTGTGGCTGCCTTCCAGTTAAGAATATTCTATGATCAGTATAATTCCCAGAAACCCAAAAGAGGATTAAAGTGTCAAAGTCGGTGGTCCTGCACTCAAACTGCTTTGAAGGATAACAGAGAATCCTGCCTGGCTTTTTTGTGTGCGCCTGCCTTGGATAAATGTTTGCTGAAACAAACCTGATTTTGTCCCACTGGTTGTTGGGATAACTTGCATAACGTGATGACACCTCAGTGGGGGGTTGTGTTCCTCATGGTGAACTGGAACCATCTAGCAGAGAAACTGCAAGCTTAAAAATCTGAGTTGACCATAGCTTGCCTGTTTTTCTGTGGACAAGCTGCTCAGAACTCTCCCCATGGAAAATTTTTCTTACAGGATGACAAGTGGCAATCTTTTCTTTATCCCATGCTTGCTTCTGTTCCCCACTTCTTTGATGACTTGCATGGGGACTCATGGTTTAACAGGAACACTAGATGTGCTTTGAGGGTCTGCTTTATACAGGCTTCTCTGTGGCAGCAGCCAATGGAGGCTCAAGGCAGTGAGTCATCAGATCTGAACTTGTTCATTACTGAATTTGCCCCAATGATTGGGAGTCCCCCCCCCGGCCCTTTTCATTTTAACTGTTTTGGTTTTAGACTGTTATTGCTTGGGAAATGCTGGGGATGCTCATTTTAGTTTATATCTTTGTTTCTTACCACTTAATTAGCAACAAATTTGTCTGCAAATTGATTCAGTTTTGTCTGTACCAGGAGTTGGTAATGAATCTCTCTAGCTTTACCTTGGCCTATTATCTTATTTCCTTCTGAGGAAGGGGCAGTGAGGGAGGCTGGGTAGTGTCTGGCAGCCAGGTGAGTCCATCTCAAAAGCATAAAAAGATGCCCCAGTGTTTGACACAGTAGTATTTTTACTTTGCTCTGAAAGTTGCATTCAATTCTAGGTTTTTTGTTACAATGATTTGTGTACCAAATTGCTTTCTTAAACAAAGGGCAAAAATGAGGACACTTCATTGGACTGGGATGGAGAAGTGGAGATGTGGAGACTGAGGCGTTTCAACAAATCAGGAAGAAAACTTTTGTTCTCCTTTATTTAAACAGCGCAGAACAGTACACTTAAATAATTTTGGCATATGTCTGAGAGATTTGCTTGCAGTGTTTGATGTCTAATGATTCCACTTCTATTTTTCCATTACATAGGAAGAAGAATTTAAATGGCTTTTACAAGAAGAGGTCCATGCTGTTTTGAGACAGCTGCAGGATATTTTGAAGGTGAGGTTAATTTTGTCTGAGTTTTGTTTGACCTTCTGTGTAAGGAATGGTGATAGGTTTCTGATGCAGGAAAAAGTTCTTGGTAGAGGCTGCACAGAAAGGTCCATTCATGCATGTTCAGTTCTTTCCCTGGTGCTTGCTTGCCCTCTGCTCTTGAGGACTCACAGTAAATCTGATACCCCCAAGATTTCTCTGTTCTTTACCCTCTGCTGAGAGCTGCTTTGAAAAGATACATGGAGCCAGCCAGACCTATCTGCCAGGCATTTGACTGAGATACAAATATTTTCTGGAATAGAGAATCTGAATCTGCTGTAACTCTGATGTGTGCTGGTGGAAGCAAGCAACGTGGCCTTTAGGTGACAGCTGCTACTTGTGCAGTAATTACTGGCATGCGCTCTCCTTGTTCAAAATCATCCTTTCCTCAACCTGCCCACTCCTCTTCTGGTACCTGCCCGTTTCAGAGGCCTGATGTGTTCAGCTGTAGCAGATGGGCAGCCCTTTTCTCACCTTTCTCCAGCCTGAGCATGTGCTGCGGGGCTGACTCTTTCCAAGCAGCCAGTGGGGAACTGGCCAAAGGGACCGCTGTGCACGGTGAGTGCACTGTGTGTCTGCTGGATCAATGTTCAAGAGGCCCAGCCCCTTAACACTCTCAGGCTTTTAGAGGTTATGGAGTGATGGAAGAGCAGGGCCAAAACTGTGGACGTGAGGGGCAAGTGCCAGAGCAGGTGCGAGTGCCATAGTGCTGACTCAAAACCCCAGGAGTGGAGTCAATGGCAGGTGACAATAGATTGCAGTACCTTTATATATAGTACCTGTTTTGAAGAATTTATTATAGTTTTGAGGGTGAAGTGTGTAAAGGGCAGTCACCAGCCAGTATAAGCAGATGAAGGGCTGGGGAGGGCTGGTGTTCTCTCTACACTTCCTTCATGTGTAAAGACCAGCTGTGATAAGGGGCAGCACTATGGTGCCTGAGGGTATGCAGAGCTGAGCTGTCAGGTGCTGCTCCTTCTGTGGGCAACTTGGGGATCCTGCTGGCACTGCCCAGATCCAGGGTGTGGGATTTGAAAATGCCTTTCACCATGGGTTGTGTGCGCTGAGCCTCCTCCTGGGCTTCATCAGTCCTGCAGTACGAGGAAATCCAAGTGCTCTGCTTGGTGAGCTTCAGGAGGCTGGCAGAGTTGACTGCTACATATTTAGCCACTTGATGGTGTCCACATTATCTTTGTTCCTGGCTCATGGTGTGCTGGACCCAGGCAGATGCTCCAGCATTCACTGTGTCCTCTCTTGGGCAGGAGGCTTCCCACCGCTTTGCCTTACCCACCAGTGGCTCAGGAGGAGCTGTCAAGCAAGAGAACTTTGTACTAAGCACATCAGGGTAAGTGGTGATGGTCAGCAGGTCACTTCCCTCTGCAGCAAATGGTGCAGCTCCTGGAGGATCTGTGGTGTAGGGCTTTGCAGAAGGCCTGGGTTTTCTTTAATAGGAGATTTTGCCTTAAGGAAAACAAACTTCATGGCAGGTGAAGGTAACAGTCTGTAGCTGTGCTCCAGAGCTGCCTGAGCCAGCCTTGTGCCATTTTGTGCTGACACCTATAATGTAGTCACTGATTCCTGACCACATGCCTGTTTGTTGCCTCAGTGCTGTGGGCAGTTTGCCAAAGGGCATTTTTGTGATTATGACACAGGGAGTTGCAGTTACAAGACCTGAATTCTGCTCTTGGCTCAGTTTCTGACCCTGACTATGGAGAAATCTTAACCTTTCTCCTAATCTCCGTAAAATAGCAATAGTAAATCTCCTTCACACAAAGCAAACTGAGGCTTGTGCAGAAGGTGCTATTGGTGTGCAGTTCTTCTGAAATTGATATCCATTTTTTGATCCTCAGTGGTCTCAGTATTGGTGGAGTTCACAGGCTTTTCACAAAGCAATTAACCTTAGTCATTAGGACTGTCACATCATTGCAAGGAATCACGCAGTAATTCTGTACTAAGTTTGAACATTGTCTTCTGCAGATCTTAGTTAACTTAGTTTTCATTTGTTGTTGTAAGGTGGATCTTGTAGTGTTGATCAAAAGAGTCTCTTATATAGTAAAATATAAGGTAGGGCCCAACTAGATGCTTCAGTCTTCTCCTCAGACTGTTATACATGTGCGTCATCTTGCAGGACCTTTTAAAGAGTTTAGGGTGTAGGGTTTTTATTTTTTGAAGGTTGTGGGGTTTTACTTATTTAGGGTCTTTTCTCTTGGAATGGGGTGTGGGTTGTAGCTTTCAACTCCTATAGGAATCATCTAACTCTTCAATGTCAGTAATTAATTTATTGTCTTGTGCTTGTGCCTGCTGTTTGTAACAGCAGCCAAATTGTTGACAGGTGATAAATGGAATAAGAATGGGATCAGAAATGAAGGTAATGTTTTAGGCAGAGCAGTTAGGGTGAGGTGGCCCATAAAGAATATGACTGGAGTTCACCACAGGCCAGGAACTGGGGACTTGAAAGTGTGTGTGTGGTTGTTCAGCTACTGGGCAGGAGCAGTGTACAGACCCTGGGCAGGAGGAGCTGTGCTGGCTACATAGGACGAGGAGGGGAGGTTTTAGGCTGGCAATTGATAGGTGCCTCTTGTGACATGTGTTGCCTAGCTGTTTCCTCTCATTCCAGCACAGACCAGGTGAAAGGTGTGATGACGCTGCAGGGAGATGCACTGTGTCAAGCTGTGAGTACTTGCAACGTTTCTTGCTTTGTACGGCAGTGGGTGGGTGTCACCCTTATCAGCCTTTGATCACCTCAGGGAGGGAGGTCACCCTGGCTTTGTGTTACCAGTGATCAGTGTTCTTTGTCAGTTCTCCCTAATTGATATCCCCTTCTACCACCACCACGTGGTGCTGAGTGCTGTAGTCAACTTCCACTGGGATTCCTTGCCTTCACCACCTTTGTTGTGTAATAACAAGTTGGCCTGGGGACCTTCTGGGCTGAGGTCATGTGTCCTGCTAGGATCCTGATTCACTCAGTGCATTTCAACCTATTCTTTGTATTAATATCATCCTGTGGAAGCACTGAGGTTCTGGCTGTGCCAGGATTGCAGAAGGCAGTTTGCTAGGATGGTCTGGAAGAAGGGAATGTGACTGCCAGCCCCCATCTTTTGCATACAGGCATTTCTTGCTCTCATGTGTTTGTTTCTTTTTTCAAGGATGTTAATCTGAAAATGCCCAGAAACAATCAGCTCCTGCATTTTGCATTCCGGGAAGACAAGCAGTGGAAATTGCAGCAGGTACCTGTTGGCTCTAGATGCCCACCCATCCACAGCCTCAGTGCTCTCTGAGCAGTAACTTTAGTCTTTTGAGATTGTTATGTCCATTCCACATGAGCTACAGTGGTAAAAGCTAAAGGAGAAAGCAGGTGTAATTAAATCAGTTAAATTGAGTTGGGGTGCCTGGGTGGGCTCATTCCCTAGACACCAGTTGATCTGAAGGCTGTCTGCATAGCAGTCATGATCCTGTAAAGGAGTGCCTGAGGTGCCTGTGCAGGACTGTCCCATGTTACCACAAGCTAGAAGGGCAAAGAGCAGCTTCAGGGGCTTGGAGTAGCATGTTCTCATTCTCTTACAGATGCATTTGTTTACACTGAGAACAAATTATTGTGTTCAGTAGCATGTCTGAGTTCCCTCAGGTAAGGAGTTGAAATAATGCAGCTGTCCAGAACCAGAATCTCTTTCCCATCATTTTCTGGGACATACCTGATTTCAGGACCTGACCTAGTATCTGAAGACATGGTTTGCCTCAATTTATCACAGCTGAGTAGGTTGGAGGAAGATGGATTCAATGTATTTCCTCGTGCCATAGCTCAGGTTTTTCTACGGGATGAGTGCATTTGGCATTGAGTGCAGTTCCCAACATCTGCTTTAGCAGTGAAAGCTCTACTATCAAATTTGTAGAAATCTAGAAAATTGCGTACTTGGGATGTTAATACCAGACTTGACTGTGTTTGTTTATGCCTTGCAACAAAGCAAGAAAGTTTTTGTGACAGCACTCAGTAGTGCCTCCTCTTTTGTGGCTGTTTTGTACTGCGGCCTGGTTGGAAGACTTCAATCAGCTTTTATGGAAGACAGCTTCCTTTATTTACTTGCATTTTGTGTTCTAACGTTGTTCAGATATGAGTGTGAGTGCCTAAAGGACTGAGTGCAGAAGCATTTAAAGTGGTTATATGGTGATCTTTGGCCTGTCTGAATTAAAAATTAGCATCTCAAAGGAGTGTCTTCCCTTACCGAGTGGTGATAGTTGGAGTTTTATTTCTCTGTACAAAGTGAAGTCATGGGTAAGAAGTTGTAGTGCAGGCACATTTTTGAGGAACACAAGTGCAGGCACATAAATTTTGAGGAAGTTAATTAGAAAAGAAATCAGAGTCAAGGGGGAATATGAATGGAGCATCATAACAGCAGGGTTGGCATTGTTTGGTTGGTAGTGCTACCAGGAGCAGTTTAGCTTGCTCAGAAGCCTCTAGGAGATTTCAAGGCTGGAGATGCTGGTATTTGGAGATGTTCAAGTAGCTGCAGTCTCTCTGCAGTCCGACAGTGGACTTACCATTCTCACTCTTCTCTCTGTGGCCTCCAGTGCAAGAGCTTTCTTAGAGCAGGGCTGTTCTGTATTCTCTGAGCTCTGCATTAGAAGGAACCAGAGCCAGGTCTATGCCAGGGAGGCTTCTACAAGGATGTAGAGCTGGGAGCTGTGACTGCTGGAGGGCATTGTAAATATATCAAACTACAAATACCCCAAGCTGTGTAGCCTGTCTCCCAGCAGACACTTCTTGTACAAGCTTCTCTGCTTAGCACCCTCTAATTTACTCCTTGGGTTTGTTTTTCCATTTTCATGCTGCTCCCTAAAATTGAACGCAGTCAGCTTCTCCCAGGGCCATTGTCTTCCTCTGGTTTGTCGTTGCTCTCATGAAAGCAAGGATACACCTGTCAACCTTGCTTTTGTGACTGTGTTCCTCTTGCTTGAGAGGAACTTGAGCCAGCTGTGTCCTGAGTCTGGTCCGGTCCCACACAATGGCACAGCTTCTTGATGCTGGAGATGACTCTCAATCCCAACAATTTCACTTTAAAGTACTCTTTGATACTGATATTGACAGAGACACTGTATTAGAAATCAGTGCTTGTTGTTCATTGATGTCATTTGTTTTAGCTCTGATAGGATGAAATCATTGTTCATGGTGCTGGAACTGACTGCTGTATGCCATTACCAGTGAGAATTCCTACCAAGCAGTCATAGTCAGAGCACTCCCAGGATGAGAATGCCTGATGTCACTTCAGGACAGGAGCAATATTTGTACTGACAATCCAGGTTGTAGCTGTCAGACTGTTCTGTATCTCCAGTCCATGAGTGGAGAACCCAGTAATGCTTCTGGGAACCAGTGGTAGGTTTGTGTTAGACAGTATCTGACATTTAGACATGGCATTACATTTGAGAAGACACCATTCTTAAGATCAGTGAGATAACTGGGGAAACCTTTACTTCCGAGTACATGTTCTTACAGGGTGTTTCTTTCATAGGACTGTATTTGTACCTTTGCAGATCCAGGACGCTAGAAACCATGTGAACCAAGCCATTTATCTGCTTATGAACAGAGATGCGAACTACCAGTTCAAAACAGGCTTGGAGGTGCTCAAGGTGAGGAGAAAGCTCCTGATGCTTGGGTAGGAACATGCATTTTTCTTCCCTCCATTTGTTGTTTTAAACACAGTTAATGCAGATGACTGTCTGAGTCTCTTAGTGGAAACAGACTTAATAGTTGTACCCATGCATACCCATGTCAAGCAGTGTCCACGTGACCTCATATTTTATATGCATCTGTACTAGTTTAGCATTAGTAACAGGGCTGTACATCCTGGTGAACAGTAATCTGAGCAGTCACTGCACCGTTACACACCAGTGATAATGTAGGAGGATATTCCTTGATCTTCTGTGGATGATGTTGTTACATAACTTACTCTCTGTTGATCAGTGCTGCAGGCAAGAGCAGCAGTGAGGCAGCCATCAGTAAACAGAAGATGACAGTACTTGTGATTTACTGAAAATCTGAAAGTGGCTTCTCTCTTGCCAGTAGTATTTTCTGGGGTCTAATACAGAGCAGCTGCTGCATGGCAGTGAAGCCCAACCTTCTGCTTGAAAATGCTCTCTGAAGGCAACAGAATTTTGGCTTGCTTATTAGAATTCATCACATCATCAAACATGAGAAAACTCAAGTGGAAGTGAGGGGAGATATTAGTCATTATACAAAATGCCTTCATCTTAGCAGTCATGAGGTCTGTAACAGACATGTTGCTTCCCCTTTTTTTCTGGAAGAGGAAGTCTGCCTGAAGAACCTTTGAACTGTGGTTTCTGGCAGGATTGGCCTCACAACGAGCTGGTTCTTTTTATTTACTGCCTCACTCATAGCTGGTTATGAGCAGAGGGAGCCCATGCAGCAGTTGGACCTGTGATGTGTGAGTGGGGACACGGAGAATACAGCTTGTTTTTACCTTAATGTGTGTTCTTCTGAAGAGCTGATGATGAGTTTGTTGATGCCTTTGTAGCATCAGTAATTGATCTCATGTTGGCTTGGTATTCTTGTCATGAACAGCTGTTCTCTCAGCATTCGCTGGTATTGAACACTCCTGACCTGTCTCATAAGTCTCTGATGGTGGTGAAAGTTAAACTGCATTTATGTGGGAGCCAGCCCTTCCCATTAAGTTCCCGAATTCCTGGAAGGATGGGGGGTAGTGGCAATTGTTGTTTTAACACTTGCAGAAGGCTGTAGGATTCTGCAGCACTCTGCCCAGAGCTGTCCAGGAATCACACTCAGCAGTGGTTCTGTACATTACCTTGTAGCTTATGGATGCTGTGATGTTGCAGCTCTCCAGAGCCCGAAATCGACTGACCACTCCTGCCACTCTGACACTACCAGAAATTGCCTCCAGTGGTCTCACAGTAAGTATGTGATGGTCTAGATCTCTATACAGGTCTGGCAGCATTGCAACAGTTTGGATACTGGGCTGCATCTTGGTGGAAGTGGGTTTCTGAAGTGTCTCCTGAGGCAGAACTGAAGCAAGTGCAAATCCTGATTGGTTTTGACTGTTCTTTATCTTCCTGTGGGAATGCAGATGACTTGGGTATGAGGACTCTGGTTCTCTTGAGAATAAGTTCTGTTCTCTGCCCGAGAGTCTTGTCCAGGGATGATTTGCCCTTGTGAACACTGCTCCATCCTCTCTTGTCACTCTCATGCATGTATCATTTGATCAAGAGCAGTGAGAGCAACAGTCATTTTCTGCAGCTGCTCAGTCTTTGTTTCTCTCCTAATGTTTTTCTTTTGACATGGGGTAATTGTAGTGTGGCTTGGGAAAAGGGAATGATTTCCCAGCATTAGAAATTATGATCTTTTCACTGACAAACTAATTTTCTTGCCAGAAAATGTTCACTCCTGTGCTGCCTCCAGACATCCTTGTGAATTTCTATATTAATTTGAACAAGCTGTGCCTCACTGTCTACCAGCTCCACGTGATGCAGCCCAGCACAACCAAGGTGATGCCTGCTATCTCATGAGCCTTGTTTAGTTTCCTCTCCTGACGTTCCACTGTGAGGAGGAGATCACACTGCTACCTGGTGCAATGTTATGTTCATAAGATAATGCAGAAATAAGTTTAGCTGGTACTAAGTGTGTTTAGGTCTGCTGCACACAGAACACTGATTCTAAATCTACTTTGGGGCATGGCTGCTTAGCCCAGAAGAACATACCAGTGCTCTGGAGTAAGGCATTTTTTAGCAAATACTTTAAATACAGTTTGATAATTTTGTGGCATAATTATATTAATCCAGTTTAATCTGAGTAGCACATTGGGTTTCCTCATGGAATTTCGATAGATAGTTTTCTGCTTCACCTGTTGCATGGGTCAACTTGATGTCCTGTAAAAACAGCCTTAAACTCTTAAGCTTTATGAAATGCAGTCCTTCCATAAGGAAGATTTTCCTAAAAATCTAGATTTTGTTTCTCTTCTGGATCTTCTAATCTTATTTCTGTAGTGATAACATTTGTTGCTACATTGAACTCAGCCAATGAAGGAATGAACTCCTTTCATGAAGGAGCAGGAAGGGTTCTAACTAAAGGGATTTCATATTGTTGGAGGGTCCAGGCTAATAGAGCATGGGTGTTTCTTGATGTCAGGCTACTGAAAGTGTGAGCCTTAATTGTCTTTCTTCTAAGTGGTTCATTTACTACATCAAAATCCTAATCACCTTTTCCTTCTCTAGAACTTCAAGCCTGCTGGAGGGTCTGTTTTGCACAATCCTGGGGCCATGTTGTAAGTACAGTCACTACAAGGGTAGTGTACCTGGATAACAGGTGTTGGTATGTCTTGAGGGTGAAATCCGAACACCTACATGCAGTTTCTCTTATAGCATCTCTGAAGTGGAAAACCTCAATTGAGTCACGTGCTGTACCTGTGAATGCTCTGTTGTGTCTTTTGAATGACTTGGTCCTAAAGGCCAGAATATGTGAATTTCCAGGATTCAGCCCATCTAGACAGTACCACTAGTTTATCTAGAGATGAGAGTTTACAACAAAAATGAGTGTTTGGTTATTGGCATTGCCATCTGCATTCCCTGCCTCTGTCCTTGTCTGGAATGAAGGGAAGTTCCTAACTTCACCCTTTAGCTTAACTGTAAATCTGGTCAGAGGTCGACTTGAGTGTTTGCATTCTGTAACTTTGCCAGGTGCTGATCATCATAATCTCTCCGATGGGAATGTAGGACAGTTGAGTTCTATGCTGTTGTGTGTGAAGCTGTGCTCTTTCCCCCCTCTCCAGTGAGTTTGGCAGCCAGCGATATGAAGTCAGCCATGTCCATAAAGTGGAATGTGTTGTCCCATGGTTAAATGATGCCCTTGTCTTCTTCACAGTTTCACTGCAGCTTTGCCAGCAGCTGAAGGATAAGGTAATGGCCTTGAAAAAGGGCCTTTGTTTTTAACTCTGGGTTTTGAGAGGACCTCAGATCTGATGTGGTGATGTTCTGTTCAGCTTGCTGAAAATAAGGGATGAGTGAGTGTTCTGGAGCCAGGGAGCTTGCTGGTGCTACCTAGCAAGCAGCCATAGGATAAGTATAGTGGTGTAGCAGATGTCTGCTGACCTGGTGACTAGATGGAAAGGTGCTAGCAGACACTTCTGTGTTCTCAGTCATGAGGTGGATGAGACAAAACAGGCAACCTAGATTTCAGTAGATCAGTGCTCAGTTCCAGCTCTGCAACTGTCACCTTGAGCAAGTAACTTTGTGCTCCTTGAGTGACAGCAACAGCAAACCTGCTCTTCAGTAGTGCGGTGCTGAAGTGTGTAATGCCGTGAAGCCAAGCCCTCCCTCACACATTATGTGCTCCTTTTTTTGTGGTCCAAGGGGTATAGGAACTTACCTGCTTTTGTTCTTGCTTTCCAGATTTCCGTTTTCTCCAGTTACTGGAATTACAGGCCATATTAATTCTCTGTGGAATGGTCTAAGCCTTTACAGTACTTCGAGTGTCTCTCTCTGTTCTCTCATGCCAGCTGAGTCCAGGTCAGCCTGAGGAGTGCTGGGGTTCACTGCCGTATGCCCTGCACTGGGCAGGGTCAGTGTATCCAGAGACACAGCTTTAGTAGCCTTGTCTGGGATTGCTGCATAAGAAGGGCACCAAGTAGTGCTGTGTGATTGCCAGGAGCTTGCATCAGTCCCTCTTGTGCATTGTGTGGCTGACACTTCCCAGACCCCTGATAAGTTACACAGGTCTGTTAAAAGGGATAGGTGCTCTGGACCACCCTCACTAACTAGATCTGTGCATTGTGCTGTAACTAACTCCTTGACTGTGAGGTGGCTGGAAAGGGGGGAAAACAGACTAACTTAACACACCTCTTAAAAGGTAGGGCATATGGCTCCCTGTAATGAAATATGTTTCTCTTATCTGGTCCAGCTGTGCTTATAACTAACCCTTCCCCTGCCTGTTCTGCCCATCCCTATGTTACTGATTCCCCTTTGGGGATGCTCTTACTTGCTGCTGTTTGAATTCTCTCCCCCCTCATCCAGCATCAATGTGATAATTAATTTTTTCCCTGAGCCCTAGTTGGGCCAATTGGTATTTTCCAGGTTTAGTATCTTGTTTTCTCTACCAGCCTTTGGAGTTGCCCTGGTGCAGTCTTTCATCTTGTCATTAAATGCAAAGTGAGTACCTTGTGCAGTCTTTCATCTTGTCATTAAATGCAAAGTGAGTACCATGTTGCTACTATGATTTGCTTCATATGGATGCTACAATGTGTAACTCATACCTTTAGCCATTGCTCACTGTGAAATAAAGACCCTCATACTTGCAGTGCCCATTCAGAACATTCTGGCAGAGTGGGAAGTCTCCAGATCCCTGTTCAGGATTTTCTCAGGAAGCTGCCACCTACCCACATGGCTCTGTTGCCCTTGGAAGTCTTTTGCAACCTTCTCACACACCTTTTTGTGAACAGGTGTGTGTAAATGTTCCCAAATTTCACTTGGTTCTGAATAGCCTGGAGGAACAGTGAAAGGGACAGCTGCTCTGACAGGAAGGATGATAAAGAGCATGGGCAGCTGGATTCCTCTCCCACATCTGCTACTCAAGAGCTAGCAGGGGCAGAGGCAATGTGATGAAAGAAGTAAAAATTCTCAGGGATGAGATCCCAATCAGTGGCAGAGTTGGGGCTCAGGATACCTGGTTTTGCTAATGAGGGTTCGGTAAAAGAATGGCCGGGAGAGTTGCTCCAAATATGTAGTTGGTGGGGTTAACAAAAAGCCCCAGACAAAGCCTTAGGAGTAGCAGGCAGACTATCATGGATGCCAAGCATACTGCAGGCCAGTACAGCCAACTTCCTGTATTACAGCGCCCTGATGAGGTCTTCAGGGGTGAGAGAAGTGGACGAGAATCTTGTTGATGATCAGAATGCTGTATTTATTGATATATGATATATAATACATTATAACTATACTAAAAAGAGTAAGGAGAGAAGTTGCAGAGGCTACTAAGCTAAGAATAGCATGGAAGAGAATGAATAACAAAGTTCTGTGTCCAGCAGAAAGCAAGGACAAACTCTTTCTGTGAGTGGTCAGCAAATCCAAACACTCACAGAAGCCCAATCACCTGTTACATTCCACACCAGCCGATAACAGTTGTTTACATTCTTCTTCTGGGGCCTCAGCTTCCCAGAAGATGAACAAATCCCAAAGAAAGGATTTCTATGAAAAAATGTCTGCGACATCTCACCTTTCTAAATTGTATAAATTAAAAAGAAAAATGCTGATGTGAAATGAACAGAAAATTTCTTCACCTGTAAAATATACAATACTAACAAATCACTAAAACAATCCTACAATCTAAGAAAATGCAAAAAACAATGCAAAGAGAATTCAAGTCCAAGCAGCTGAGTTTCAGGAACAGTCCATGAGCTGAAGTTGTTTCCCTTGGACAAATCGGAGAGTCCTTTTTGGTCCTGAAACAGACTTCTGCAAAAGTCCCATCAATAGTTATCACAAACCATTGACAGTCTTACAACAATTTCAAACAATTTCAAACAATTTGAACAACTTTTAGAATGTCCTTTTCTGGCCCTTCAATGCTTCAGTGCTTCAGAGCTGCTGCCCGCTATTTTCAATCTTTTTTATTTATTTTTTTTTATTTTTTTTTTTTTAATCGAAAAGGAAAAGAGCAGCAGCCGAGGAGAGCAGTGCCAGAGAAGGAAAAGCCCTGGGGGCCCTGGCCCATGATGGACCAGGGCCCTCAGGACTGGCCCACAAAGGGGGGGCCAGGACTGGTAGGAGAAACCGCAACCCCCAGAAACATCAGGAGGCCAAGTGATGGCCTTGGCCCAAACCCACGAAACAGGCTCTGCATTCCCACAGGCCTGCACTCTGCTGCCAGTACAATGGCAGCACGGGTAGTGAGATGCTTCCTTTCCCCAAAACCACTGAGGCATGCCAGCAGCAGGGAAATAGAAGCCTTCCCCAGCAATCCCATCTGGGGTCTGGAGATGTTTGTTTCCCACAGCAAACCAGCTATGGTCTCCTCCATCTGTGCCCTCTTCCCCTGCAATGCAAATGCATCAGGTGTATCTTCCATCCGCCCCATGGCACCATCCCCACTGGGCTGGGGACCAAAGGCAGAACTCTCGGGATGCCCCTACCCCCTGCCACTAGGGTGCAAGATGGCAGCCTCCATGGGACAATCCCCGAAAAACCACCCCCCAACCCGCTGAGAATGCTGATCTTGAATGCAGGCAGACGCACTGCCCCCACAGTCAGCTGGCGGGCACTCCCCGCTCCACGGAAGGGGAGGTCAGCCGCCGGGGCCGCTGCAGGGGCAGCCGGTCGGGGATGGTCCGAGCTCGAACAAGCCGCCGGTTCCAGGGCAGTCTCTGACGCCGACACGGAGGACAGAGTCTCCAACAACAGCAGAACCTGCTGGGGCAGCCGGTGCGAGCGGCGGGGGGGCCGGAACCGGGGAGGGAATCACGCTGGATGTAGGAGCGGCCGTGGGCTGCTCTGAGGGTCCCGCAGGTTCGGCACCGTCTTCAACACCATCCTGAACAGGGACCGTCTCGGCTTGAGGCGGCGGGAAGGCCAGTGAAAGCGGTGGGGGGGCCGAAGGGGCTGGTGCCACCCCCATCTCTGAGCGGGACGGGGTCCGAGAGACCGGCGGTGGCAGGCTCGTCCACTCCCATCCCCCCTGCGGGGGAGAAATGGGGGAAAGAGAGCAGTCCATCTGCGCAGGCTCTGGAGAAAGAGTAAAAAAAACTTCTTCTCGTGGCGAAGTTTCAGCCCCCCCCACCGTGAAGCAGGGGGGACTGGGAAGCCCCAACTCATCCCCCACCGGCTCTTCTCCCACTGGGGACGGTGGAAACGGGGCCTGCCCATAGCAGTAAGAAATCCATAGAGAAACAGCTGCTCTCCGTTTCAAAACTGGGAAGAGCTTTTTAAATGCTGGGTAGACAGGAGGAAAAACGCACCCCTGACTCCAGACAAAGTGGAAAATGGAGTCCATGCATTCCCACACAAAAACATCCAAAGCGTATAGGACATCAGTAAAGAACCCAAAAAGCTTTGCCCATCAAAAAACCTCATAGAGATCTGTTTTTAACAAAAAAAATCCGTCCTCTTCACCCCATCTCTGCCAGAGGGCAATAAGGCTCTCCTCTGAAGGAGAGAACTTGAACCTCTTCCTCCAAGGCATGTGTCTTCCATACGAACAGCCACAAGCTACGAAGGGCTGATTCATCAGGAAGGGAAAAGCCAACAATACCTTTTGAAAGAGTCCAGCTTGCTCTGGCCCGCTCCACGGTTCTGCTGCTCTTTCCGAACATCTCCTGGAGGGTTTTCAGGTTCTCTTTGTGGTCAGCCTTGGCTGTGAACTCTGTCCAAATCAGGATCTTCAGTTCTTCAGCTCCTGGCTTGAATCCACTTCTGTAGTCACTTCAAAGCAAACATCAAATGCTACACATACAGGATTTTACCCAGTGCAGCAATTTGCTCCTCTGGTCTTATCAAATTAACTTTTGCTCTGACACGAGGGGTCACCGAATATTACAGCGCCCTGATGAGGTCTTCAGGGGTGAGAGAAGTGGACGAGAATCTTGTTGATGATCAGAATGCTGTATTTATTGATATATGATATATAATACATTATAACTATACTAAAAAGAGTAAGGAGAGAAGTTGCAGAGGCTACTAAGCTAAGAATAGCATGGAAGAGAATGAATAACAAAGTTCTGTGTCCAGCAGAAAGCAAGGACAAACTCTTTCTGTGAGTGGTCAGCAAATCCAAACACTCACAGAAGCCCAATCACCTGTTACATTCCACACCAGCCGATAACAGTTGTTTACATTCTTCTTCTGGGGCCTCAGCTTCCCAGAAGATGAACAAATCCCAAAGAAAGGATTTCTATGAAAAAATGTCTGCGACATCTCACCTTTCTAAATTGTATAAATTAAAAAGAAAAATGCTGATGTGAAATGAACAGAAAATTTCTTCACCTGTAAAATATACAATACTAACAAATCACTAAAACAATCCTACAATCTAAGAAAATGCAAAAAACAATGCAAAGAGAATTCAAGTCCAAGCAGCTGAGTTTCAGGAACAGTCCATGAGCTGAAGTTGTTTCCCTTGGACAAATCGGAGAGTCCTTTTTGGTCCTGAAACAGACTTCTGCAAAAGTCCCATCAATAGTTATCACAAACCATTGACAGTCTTACAACAATTTCAAACAATTTCAAACAATTTGAACAACTTTTAGAATGTCCTTTTCTGGCCCTTCAATGCTTCAGTGCTTCAGAGCTGCTGCCCGCTATTTTCAATCTTTTTTATTTATTTTTTTTTATTTTTTTTTTTTTAATCGAAAAGGAAAAGAGCAGCAGCCGAGGAGAGCAGTGCCAGAGAAGGAAAAGCCCTGGGGGCCCTGGCCCATGATGGACCAGGGCCCTCAGGACTGGCCCACAAAGGGGGGGCCAGGACTGGTAGGAGAAACCGCAACCCCCAGAAACATCAGGAGGCCAAGTGATGGCCTTGGCCCAAACCCACGAAACAGGCTCTGCATTCCCACAGGCCTGCACTCTGCTGCCAGTACAATGGCAGCACGGGTAGTGAGATGCTTCCTTTCCCCAAAACCACTGAGGCATGCCAGCAGCAGGGAAATAGAAGCCTTCCCCAGCAATCCCATCTGGGGTCTGGAGATGTTTGTTTCCCACAGCAAACCAGCTATGGTCTCCTCCATCTGTGCCCTCTTCCCCTGCAATGCAAATGCATCAGGTGTATCTTCCATCCGCCCCATGGCACCATCCCCACTGGGCTGGGGACCAAAGGCAGAACTCTCGGGATGCCCCTACCCCCTGCCACTAGGGTGCAAGATGGCAGCCTCCATGGGACAATCCCCGAAAAACCACCCCCCAACCCGCTGAGAATGCTGATCTTGAATGCAGGCAGACGCACTGCCCCCACAGTCAGCTGGCGGGCACTCCCCGCTCCACGGAAGGGGAGGTCAGCCGCCGGGGCCGCTGCAGGGGCAGCCGGTCGGGGATGGTCCGAGCTCGAACAAGCCGCCGGTTCCAGGGCAGTCTCTGACGCCGACACGGAGGACAGAGTCTCCAACAACAGCAGAACCTGCTGGGGCAGCCGGTGCGAGCGGCGGGGGGGCCGGAACCGGGGAGGGAATCACGCTGGATGTAGGAGCGGCCGTGGGCTGCTCTGAGGGTCCCGCAGGTTCGGCACCGTCTTCAACACCATCCTGAACAGGGACCGTCTCGGCTTGAGGCGGCGGGAAGGCCAGTGAAAGCGGTGGGGGGGCCGAAGGGGCTGGTGCCACCCCCATCTCTGAGCGGGACGGGGTCCGAGAGACCGGCGGTGGCAGGCTCGTCCACTCCCATCCCCCCTGCGGGGGAGAAATGGGGGAAAGAGAGCAGTCCATCTGCGCAGGCTCTGGAGAAAGAGTAAAAAAAACTTCTTCTCGTGGCGAAGTTTCAGCCCCCCCCACCGTGAAGCAGGGGGGACTGGGAAGCCCCAACTCATCCCCCACCGGCTCTTCTCCCACTGGGGACGGTGGAAACGGGGCCTGCCCATAGCAGTAAGAAATCCATAGAGAAACAGCTGCTCTCCGTTTCAAAACTGGGAAGAGCTTTTTAAATGCTGGGTAGACAGGAGGAAAAACGCACCCCTGACTCCAGACAAAGTGGAAAATGGAGTCCATGCATTCCCACACAAAAACATCCAAAGCGTATAGGACATCAGTAAAGAACCCAAAAAGCTTTGCCCATCAAAAAACCTCATAGAGATCTGTTTTTAACAAAAAAAATCCGTCCTCTTCACCCCATCTCTGCCAGAGGGCAATAAGGCTCTCCTCTGAAGGAGAGAACTTGAACCTCTTCCTCCAAGGCATGTGTCTTCCATACGAACAGCCACAAGCTACGAAGGGCTGATTCATCAGGAAGGGAAAAGCCAACAATACCTTTTGAAAGAGTCCAGCTTGCTCTGGCCCGCTCCACGGTTCTGCTGCTCTTTCCGAACATCTCCTGGAGGGTTTTCAGGTTCTCTTTGTGGTCAGCCTTGGCTGTGAACTCTGTCCAAATCAGGATCTTCAGTTCTTCAGCTCCTGGCTTGAATCCACTTCTGTAGTCACTTCAAAGCAAACATCAAATGCTACACATACAGGATTTTACCCAGTGCAGCAATTTGCTCCTCTGGTCTTATCAAATTAACTTTTGCTCTGACACGAGGGGTCACCGAATATTACAGCGCCCTGATGAGGTCTTCAGGGGTGAGAGAAGTGGACGAGAATCTTGTTGATGATCAGAATGCTGTATTTATTGATATATGATATATAATACATTATAACTATACTAAAAAGAGTAAGGAGAGAAGTTGCAGAGGCTACTAAGCTAAGAATAGCATGGAAGAGAATGAATAACAAAGTTCTGTGTCCAGCAGAAAGCAAGGACAAACTCTTTCTGTGAGTGGTCAGCAAATCCAAACACTCACAGAAGCCCAATCACCTGTTACATTCCACACCAGCCGATAACAGTTGTTTACATTCTTCTTCTGGGGCCTCAGCTTCCCAGAAGATGAACAAATCCCAAAGAAAGGATTTCTATGAAAAAATGTCTGCGACATCTCACCTTTCTAAATTGTATAAATTAAAAAGAAAAATGCTGATGTGAAATGAACAGAAAATTTCTTCACCTGTAAAATATACAATACTAACAAATCACTAAAACAATCCTACAATCTAAGAAAATGCAAAAAACAATGCAAAGAGAATTCAAGTCCAAGCAGCTGAGTTTCAGGAACAGTCCATGAGCTGAAGTTGTTTCCCTTGGACAAATCGGAGAGTCCTTTTTGGTCCTGAAACAGACTTCTGCAAAAGTCCCATCAATAGTTATCACAAACCATTGACAGTCTTACAACAATTTCAAACAATTTCAAACAATTTGAACAACTTTTAGAATGTCCTTTTCTGGCCCTTCAATGCTTCAGTGCTTCAGAGCTGCTGCCCGCTATTTTCAATCTTTTTTATTTATTTTTTTTTATTTTTTTTTTTTTAATCGAAAAGGAAAAGAGCAGCAGCCGAGGAGAGCAGTGCCAGAGAAGGAAAAGCCCTGGGGGCCCTGGCCCATGATGGACCAGGGCCCTCAGGACTGGCCCACAAAGGGGGGGCCAGGACTGGTAGGAGAAACCGCAACCCCCAGAAACATCAGGAGGCCAAGTGATGGCCTTGGCCCAAACCCACGAAACAGGCTCTGCATTCCCACAGGCCTGCACTCTGCTGCCAGTACAATGGCAGCACGGGTAGTGAGATGCTTCCTTTCCCCAAAACCACTGAGGCATGCCAGCAGCAGGGAAATAGAAGCCTTCCCCAGAAATCCCATCTGGGGTCTGGAGATGTTTGTTTCCCACAGCAAACCAGCTATGGTCTCCTCCATCTGTGCCCTCTTCCCCTGCAATGCAAATGCATCAGGTGTATCTTCCATCCGCCCCATGGCACCATCCCCACTGGGCTGGGGACCAAAGGCAGAACTCTCGGGATGCCCCTACCCCCTGCCACTAGGGTGCAAGATGGCAGCCTCCATGGGACAATCCCCGAAAAACCACCCCCCAACCCGCTGAGAATGCTGATCTTGAATGCAGGCAGACGCACTGCCCCCACAGTCAGCTGGCGGGCACTCCCCGCTCCACGGAAGGGGAGGTCAGCCGCCGGGGCCGCTGCAGGGGCAGCCGGTCGGGGATGGTCCGAGCTCGAACAAGCCGCCGGTTCCAGGGCAGTCTCTGACGCCGACACGGAGGACAGAGTCTCCAACAACAGCAGAACCTGCTGGGGCAGCCGGTGCGAGCGGCGGGGAGGCCGGAACCGGGGAGGGAATCACGCTGGATGTAGGAGCGGCCGTGGGCTGCTCTGAGGGTCCCGCAGGTTCGGCACCGTCTTCAACACCATCCTGAACAGGGACCGTCTCGGCTTGAGGCGGCGGGAAGGCCAGTGAAAGCGGTGGGGGGGCCGAAGGGGCTGGTGCCACCCCCATCTCTGAGCGGGACGGGGTCCGAGAGACCGGCGGTGGCAGGCTCGTCCACTCCCATCCCCCCTGCGGGGGAGAAATGGGGGAAAGAGAGCAGTCCATCTGCGCAGGCTCTGGAGAAAGAGTAAAAAAAACTTCTTCTCGTGGTGAAGTTTCAGCCCCCCCCACCGTGAAGCAGGGGGGACTGGGAAGCCCCAACTCATCCCCCACCGGCTCTTCTCCCACTGGGGACGGTGGAAACGGGGCCTGCCCATAGCAGTAAGAAATCCATAGAGAAACAGCTGCTCTCCGTTTCAAAACTGGGAAGAGCTTTTTAAATGCTGGGTAGACAGGAGGAAAAACGCGCCCCTGACTCCAGACAAAGTGGAAAATGGAGTCCATGCATTCCCACACAAAAACATCCAAAGCGTATAGGACATCAGTAAAGAACCCAAAAAGCTTTGCCCATCAAAAAACCTCATAGAGATCTGTTTTTAACAAAAAAAATCCGTCCTCTTCACCCCATCTCTGCCAGAGGGCAATAAGGCTCTCCTCTGAAGGAGAGAACTTGAACCTCTTCCTCCAAGGCATGTGTCTTCCATACGAACAGCCACAAGCTACGAAGGGCTGATTCATCAGGAAGGGAAAAGCCAACAATACCTTTTGAAAGAGTCCAGCTTGCTCTGGCCCGCTCCACGGTTCTGCTGCTCTTTCCGAACATCTCCTGGAGGGTTTTCAGGTTCTCTTTGTGGTCAGCCTTGGCTGTGAACTCTGTCCAAATCAGGATCTTCAGTTCTTCAGCTCCTGGCTTGAATCCACTTCTGTGGTCACTTCAAAGCAAACATCAAATGCTACACATACAGGATTTTACCCAGTGCAGCAATTTGCTCCTCTGGTCTTATCAAATTAACTTTTGCTCTGACACGAGGGGTCACCGAATATTACAGCGCCCTGATGAGGTCTTCAGGGGTGAGAGAAGTGGACGAGAATCTTGTTGATGATCAGAATGCTGTATTTATTGATATATGATATATAATACATTATAACTATACTAAAAAGAGTAAGGAGAGAAGTTGCAGAGGCTACTAAGCTAAGAATAGCATGGAAGAGAATGAATAACAAAGTTCTGTGTCCAGCAGAAAGCAAGGACAAACTCTTTCTGTGAGTGGTCAGCAAATCCAAACACTCACAGAAGCCCAATCACCTGTTACATTCCACACCAGCCGATAACAGTTGTTTACATTCTTCTTCTGGGGCCTCAGCTTCCCAGAAGATGAACAAATCCCGAAGAAAGGATTTCTATGAAAAAATGTCTGCGACATCTCACCTTTCTAAATTGTATAAATTAAAAAGAAAAATGCTGATGTGAAATGAACAGAAAATTTCTTCACCTGTAAAATATACAATACTAACAAATCACTAAAACAATCCTACAATCTAAGAAAATGCAAAAAACAATGCAAAGAGAATTCAAGTCCAAGCAGCTGAGTTTCAGGAACAGTCCATGAGCTGAAGTTGTTTCCCTTGGACAAATCGGAGAGTCCTTTTTGGTCCTGAAACAGACTTCTGCAAAAGTCCCATCAATAGTTATCACAAACCATTGACAGTCTTACAACAATTTCAAACAATTTCAAACAATTTGAACAACTTTTAGAATGTCCTTTTCTGGCCCTTCAATGCTTCAGTGCTTCAGAGCTGCTGCCCGCTATTTTCAATCTTTTTTATTTAATTTTTTTAATTTTTTTTTTTAATCGAAAAGGAAAAGAGCAGCAGCCGAGGAGAGCAGTGCCAGAGAAGGAAAAGCCCTGGGGGCCCTGGCCCATGATGGACCAGGGCCCTCAGGACTGGCCCACAAAGGGGGGGCCAGGACTGGTAGGAGAAACCGCAACCCCCAGAAACATCAGGAGGCCAAGTGATGGCCTTGGCCCAAACCCACGAAACAGGCTCTGCATTCCCACAGGCCTGCACTCTGCTGCCAGTACAATGGCAGCACGGGTAGTGAGATGCTTCCTTTCCCCAAAACCACTGAGGCATGCCAGCAGCAGGGAAATAGAAGCCTTCCCCAGAAATCCCATCTGGGGTCTGGAGATGTTTGTTTCCCACAGCAAACCAGCTATGGTCTCCTCCATCTGTGCCCTCTTCCCCTGCAATGCAAATGCATCAGGTGTATCTTCCATCCGCCCCATGGCACCATCCCCACTGGGCTGGGGACCAAAGGCAGAACTCTCGGGATGCCCCTACCCCCTGCCACTAGGGTGCAAGATGGCAGCCTCCATGGGACAATCCCCGAAAAACCACCCCCCAACCCGCTGAGAATGCTGATCTTGAATGCAGGCAGACGCACTGCCCCCACAGTCAGCTGGCGGGCACTCCCCGCTCCACGGAAGGGGAGGTCAGCCGCCGGGGCCGCTGCAGGGGCAGCCGGTCGGGGATGGTCCGAGCTCGAACAAGCCGCCGGTTCCAGGGCAGTCTCTGACGCCGACACGGAGGACAGAGTCTCCAACAACAGCAGAACCTGCTGGGGCAGCCGGTGCGAGCGGCGGGGGGGCCGGAACCGGGGAGGGAATCACGCTGGATGTAGGAGCGGCCGTGGGCTGCTCTGAGGGTCCCGCAGGTTCGGCACCGTCTTCAACACCATCCTGAACAGGGACCGTCTCGGCTTGAGGCGGCGGGAAGGCCAGTGAAAGCGGTGGGGGGGCCGAAGGGGCTGGTGCCACCCCCATCTCTGAGCGGGACGGGGTCCGAGAGACCGGCGGTGGCAGGCTCGTCCACTCCCATCCCCCCTGCGGGGGAGAAATGGGGGAAAGAGAGCAGTCCATCTGCGCAGGCTCTGGAGAAAGAGTAAAAAAAACTTCTTCTCGTGGCGAAGTTTCAGCCCCCCCCCACCGTGAAGCAGGGGGGACTGGGAAGCCCCAACTCATCCCCCACCGGCTCTTCTCCCACTGGGGACGGTGGAAACGGGGCCTGCCCATAGCAGTAAGAAATCCATAGAGAAACAGCTGCTCTCCGTTTCAAAACTGGGAAGAGCTTTTTAAATGCTGGGTAGACAGGAGGAAAAACGCACCCCTGACTCCAGACAAAGTGGAAAATGGAGTCCATGCATTCCCACACAAAAACATCCAAAGCGTATAGGACATCAGTAAAGAACCCAAAAAGCTTTGCCCATCAAAAAACCTCATAGAGATCTGTTTTTAACAAAAAAAATCCGTCCTCTTCACCCCATCTCTGCCAGAGGGCAATAAGGCTCTCCTCTGAAGGAGAGAACTTGAACCTCTTCCTCCAAGGCATGTGTCTTCCATACGAACAGCCACAAGCTACGAAGGGCTGATTCATCAGGAAGGGAAAAGCCAACAATACCTTTTGAAAGAGTCCAGCTTGCTCTGGCCCGCTCCACGGTTCTGCTGCTCTTTCCGAACATCTCCTGGAGGGTTTTCAGGTTCTCTTTGTGGTCAGCCTTGGCTGTGAACTCTGTCCAAATCAGGATCTTCAGTTCTTCAGCTCCTGGCTTGAATCCACTTCTGTGGTCACTTCAAAGCAAACATCAAATGCTACACATACAGGATTTTACCCAGTGCAGCAATTTGCTCCTCTGGTCTTATCAAATTAACTTTTGCTCTGACACGAGGGGTCACCGAATATTACAGCGCCCTGATGAGGTCTTCAGGGGTGAGAGAAGTGGACGAGAATCTTGTTGATGATCAGAATGCTGTATTTATTGATATATGATATATAATACATTATAACTATACTAAAAAGAGTAAGGAGAGAAGTTGCAGAGGCTACTAAGCTAAGAATAGCATGGAAGAGAATGAATAACAAAGTTCTGTGTCCAGCAGAAAGCAAGGACAAACTCTTTCTGTGAGTGGTCAGCAAATCCAAACACTCACAGAAGCCCAATCACCTGTTACATTCCACACCAGCCGATAACAGTTGTTTACATTCTTCTAGATGAACAAATCCCGAAGAAAGGATTTCTATGAAAAAATGTCTGCGACATCTCACCTTTCTAAATTGTATAAATTAAAAAGAAAAATGCTGATGTGAAATGAACAGAAAATTTCTTCACCTGTAAAATATACAATACTAACAAATCACTAAAACAATCCTACAATCTAAGAAAATGCAAAAAACAATGCAAAGAGAATTCAAGTCCAAGCAGCTGAGTTTCAGGAACAGTCCATGAGCTGAAGTTGTTTCCCTTGGACAAATCGGAGAGTCCTTTTTGGTCCTGAAACAGACTTCTGCAAAAGTCCCATCAATAGTTATCACAAACCATTGACAGTCTTACAACAATTTCAAACAATTTCAAACAATTTGAACAACTTTTAGAATGTCCTTTTCTGGCCCTTCAATGCTTCAGTGCTTCAGAGCTGCTGCCCGCTATTTTCAATCTTTTTTATTTAATTTTTTAAATTTTTTTTTTTAATCGAAAAGGAAAAGAGCAGCAGCCGAGGAGAGCAGTGCCAGAGAAGGAAAAGCCCTGGGGGCCCTGGCCCATGATGGACCAGGGCCCTCAGGACTGGCCCACAAAGGGGGGGCCAGGACTGGTAGGAGAAACCGCAACCCCCAGAAACATCAGGAGGCCAAGTGATGGCCTTGGCCCAAACCCACGAAACAGGCTCTGCATTCCCACAGGCCTGCACTCTGCTGCCAGTACAATGGCAGCACGGGTAGTGAGATGCTTCCTTTCCCCAAAACCACTGAGGCATGCCAGCAGCAGGGAAATAGAAGCCTTCCCCAGAAATCCCATCTGGGGTCTGGAGATGTTTGTTTCCCACAGCAAACCAGCTATGGTCTCCTCCATCTGTGCCCTCTTCCCCTGCAATGCAAATGCATCAGGTGTATCTTCCATCCGCCCCATGGCACCATCCCCACTGGGCTGGGGACCAAAGGCAGAACTCTCGGGATGCCCCTACCCCCTGCCACTAGGGTGCAAGATGGCAGCCTCCATGGGACAATCCCCGAAAAACCACCCCCCAACCCGCTGAGAATGCTGATCTTGAATGCAGGCAGACGCACTGCCCCCACAGTCAGCTGGCGGGCACTCCCCGCTCCACGGAAGGGGAGGTCAGCCGCCGGGGCCGCTGCAGGGGCAGCCGGTCGGGGATGGTCCGAGCTCGAACAAGCCGCCGGTTCCAGGGCAGTCTCTGACGCCGACACGGAGGACAGAGTCTCCAACAACAGCAGAACCTGCTGGGGCAGCCGGTGCGAGCGGCGGGGGGGCCGGAACCGGGGAGGGAATCACGCTGGATGTAGGAGCGGCCGTGGGCTGCTCTGAGGGTCCCGCAGGTTCGGCACCGTCTTCAACACCATCCTGAACAGGGACCGTCTCGGCTTGAGGCGGCGGGAAGGCCAGTGAAAGCGGTGGGGGGGCCGAAGGGGCTGGTGCCACCCCCATCTCTGAGCGGGACGGGGTCCGAGAGACCGGCGGTGGCAGGCTCGTCCACTCCCATCCCCCCTGCGGGGGAGAAATGGGGGAAAGAGAGCAGTCCATCTGCGCAGGCTCTGGAGAAAGAGTAAAAAAAACTTCTTCTCGTGGCGAAGTTTCAGCCCCCCCCACCGTGAAGCAGGGGGGACTGGGAAGCCCCAACTCATCCCCCACCGGCTCTTCTCCCACTGGGGACGGTGGAAACGGGGCCTGCCCATAGCAGTAAGAAATCCATAGAGAAACAGCTGCTCTCCGTTTCAAAACTGGGAAGAGCTTTTTAAATGCTGGGTAGACAGGAGGAAAAACGCACCCCTGACTCCAGACAAAGTGGAAAATGGAGTCCATGCATTCCCACACAAAAACATCCAAAGCGTATAGGACATCAGTAAAGAACCCAAAAAGCTTTGCCCATCAAAAAACCTCATAGAGATCTGTTTTTAACAAAAAAAATCCGTCCTCTTCACCCCATCTCTGCCAGAGGGCAATAAGGCTCTCCTCTGAAGGAGAGAACTTGAACCTCTTCCTCCAAGGCATGTGTCTTCCATACGAACAGCCACAAGCTACGAAGGGCTGATTCATCAGGAAGGGAAAAGCCAACAATACCTTTTGAAAGAGTCCAGCTTGCTCTGGCCCGCTCCACGGTTCTGCTGCTCTTTCCGAACATCTCCTGGAGGGTTTTCAGGTTCTCTTTGTGGTCAGCCTTGGCTGTGAACTCTGTCCAAATCAGGATCTTCAGTTCTTCAGCTCCTGGCTTGAATCCACTTCTGTGGTCACTTCAAAGCAAACATCAAATGCTACACATACAGGATTTTACCCAGTGCAGCAATTTGCTCCTCTGGTCTTATCAAATTAACTTTTGCTCTGACACGAGGGGTCACCGAATATTACAGCGCCCTGATGAGGTCTTCAGGGGTGAGAGAAGTGGACGAGAATCTTGTTGATGATCAGAATGCTGTATTTATTGATATATGATATATAATACATTATAACTATACTAAAAAGAGTAAGGAGAGAAGTTGCAGAGGCTACTAAGCTAAGAATAGCATGGAAGAGAATGAATAACAAAGTTCTGTGTCCAGCAGAAAGCAAGGACAAACTCTTTCTGTGAGTGGTCAGCAAATCCAAACACTCACAGAAGCCCAATCACCTGTTACATTCCACACCAGCCGATAACAGTTGTTTACATTCTTCTTCTGGGGCCTCAGCTTCCCAGAAGATGAACAAATCCCAAAGAAAGGATTTCTATGAAAAAATGTCTGCGACATCTCACCTTTCTAAATTGTATAAATTAAAAAGAAAAATGCTGATGTGAAATGAACAGAAAATTTCTTCACCTGTAAAATATACAATACTAACAAATCACTAAAACAATCCTACAATCTAAGAAAATGCAAAAAACAATGCAAAGAGAATTCAAGTCCAAGCAGCTGAGTTTCAGGAACAGTCCATGAGCTGAAGTTGTTTCCCTTGGACAAATCGGAGAGTCCTTTTTGGTCCTGAAACAGACTTCTGCAAAAGTCCCATCAATAGTTATCACAAACCATTGACAGTCTTACAACAATTTCAAACAATTTCAAACAATTTGAACAACTTTTAGAATGTCCTTTTCTGGCCCTTCAATGCTTCAGTGCTTCAGAGCTGCTGCCCGCTATTTTCAATCTTTTTTATTTAATTTTTTTTATTTATTTTTTTTTAATCGAAAAGGAAAAGAGCAGCAGCCGAGGAGAGCAGTGCCAGAGAAGGAAAAGCCCTGGGGGCCCTGGCCCATGATGGACCAGGGCCCTCAGGACTGGCCCACAAAGGGGGGGCCAGGACTGGTAGGAGAAACCGCAACCCCCAGAAACATCAGGAGGCCAAGTGATGGCCTTGGCCCAAACCCACGAAACAGGCTCTGCATTCCCACAGGCCTGCACTCTGCTGCCAGTACAATGGCAGCACGGGTAGTGAGATGCTTCCTTTCCCCAAAACCACTGAGGCATGCCAGCAGCAGGGAAATAGAAGCCTTCCCCAGAAATCCCATCTGGGGTCTGGAGATGTTTGTTTCCCACAGCAAACCAGCTATGGTCTCCTCCATCTGTGCCCTCTTCCCCTGCAATGCAAATGCATCAGGTGTATCTTCCATCCGCCCCATGGCACCATCCCCACTGGGCTGGGGACCAAAGGCAGAACTCTCGGGATGCCCCTACCCCCTGCCACTAGGGTGCAAGATGGCAGCCTCCATGGGACAATCCCCGAAAAACCACCCCCCAACCCGCTGAGAATGCTGATCTTGAATGCAGGCAGACGCACTGCCCCCACAGTCAGCTGGCGGGCACTCCCCGCTCCACGGAAGGGGAGGTCAGCCGCCGGGGCCGCTGCAGGGGCAGCCGGTCGGGGATGGTCCGAGCTCGAACAAGCCGCCGGTTCCAGGGCAGTCTCTGACGCCGACACGGAGGACAGAGTCTCCAACAACAGCAGAACCTGCTGGGGCAGCCGGTGCGAGCGGCGGGGAGGCCGGAACCGGGGAGGGAATCACGCTGGATGTAGGAGCGGCCGTGGGCTGCTCTGAGGGTCCCGCAGGTTCGGCACCGTCTTCAACACCATCCTGAACAGGGACCGTCTCGGCTTGAGGCGGCGGGAAGGCCAGTGAAAGCGGTGGGGGGGCCGAAGGGGCTGGTGCCACCCCCATCTCTGAGCGGGACGGGGTCCGAGAGACCGGCGGTGGCAGGCTCGTCCACTCCCATCCCCCCTGCGGGGGAGAAATGGGGGAAAGAGAGCAGTCCATCTGCGCAGGCTCTGGAGAAAGAGTAAAAAAAACTTCTTCTCGTGGTGAAGTTTCAGCCCCCCCCACCGTGAAGCAGGGGGGACTGGGAAGCCCCAACTCATCCCCCACCGGCTCTTCTCCCACTGGGGACGGTGGAAACGGGGCCTGCCCATAGCAGTAAGAAATCCATAGAGAAACAGCTGCTCTCCGTTTCAAAACTGGGAAGAGCTTTTTAAATGCTGGGTAGACAGGAGGAAAAACGCGCCCCTGACTCCAGACAAAGTGGAAAATGGAGTCCATGCATTCCCACACAAAAACATCCAAAGCGTATAGGACATCAGTAAAGAACCCAAAAAGCTTTGCCCATCAAAAAACCTCATAGAGATCTGTTTTTAACAAAAAAAATCCGTCCTCTTCACCCCATCTCTGCCAGAGGGCAATAAGGCTCTCCTCTGAAGGAGAGAACTTGAACCTCTTCCTCCAAGGCATGTGTCTTCCATACGAACAGCCACAAGCTACGAAGGGCTGATTCATCAGGAAGGGAAAAGCCAACAATACCTTTTGAAAGAGTCCAGCTTGCTCTGGCCCGCTCCACGGTTCTGCTGCTCTTTCCGAACATCTCCTGGAGGGTTTTCAGGTTCTCTTTGTGGTCAGCCTTGGCTGTGAACTCTGTCCAAATCAGGATCTTCAGTTCTTCAGCTCCTGGCTTGAATCCACTTCTGTGGTCACTTCAAAGCAAACATCAAATGCTACACATACAGGATTTTACCCAGTGCAGCAATTTGCTCCTCTGGTCTTATCAAATTAACTTTTGCTCTGACACGAGGGGTCACCGAATATTACAGCGCCCTGATGAGGTCTTCAGGGGTGAGAGAAGTGGACGAGAATCTTGTTGATGATCAGAATGCTGTATTTATTGATATATGATATATAATACATTATAACTATACTAAAAAGAGTAAGGAGAGAAGTTGCAGAGGCTACTAAGCTAAGAATAGCATGGAAGAGAATGAATAACAAAGTTCTGTGTCCAGCAGAAAGCAAGGACAAACTCTTTCTGTGAGTGGTCAGCAAATCCAAACACTCACAGAAGCCCAATCACCTGTTACATTCCACACCAGCCGATAACAGTTGTTTACATTCTTCTTCTGGGGCCTCAGCTTCCCAGAAGATGAACAAATCCCGAAGAAAGGATTTCTATGAAAAAATGTCTGCGACATCTCACCTTTCTAAATTGTATAAATTAAAAAGAAAAATGCTGATGTGAAATGAACAGAAAATTTCTTCACCTGTAAAATATACAATACTAACAAATCACTAAAACAATCCTACAATCTAAGAAAATGCAAAAAACAATGCAAAGAGAATTCAAGTCCAAGCAGCTGAGTTTCAGGAACAGTCCATGAGCTGAAGTTGTTTCCCTTGGACAAATCGGAGAGTCCTTTTTGGTCCTGAAACAGACTTCTGCAAAAGTCCCATCAATAGTTATCACAAACCATTGACAGTCTTACAACAATTTCAAACAATTTCAAACAATTTGAACAACTTTTAGAATGTCCTTTTCTGGCCCTTCAATGCTTCAGTGCTTCAGAGCTGCTGCCCGCTATTTTCAATCTTTTTTATTTAATTTTTTTAATTTTTTTTTTTAATCGAAAAGGAAAAGAGCAGCAGCCGAGGAGAGCAGTGCCAGAGAAGGAAAAGCCCTGGGGGCCCTGGCCCATGATGGACCAGGGCCCTCAGGACTGGCCCACAAAGGGGGGGCCAGGACTGGTAGGAGAAACCGCAACCCCCAGAAACATCAGGAGGCCAAGTGATGGCCTTGGCCCAAACCCACGAAACAGGCTCTGCATTCCCACAGGCCTGCACTCTGCTGCCAGTACAATGGCAGCACGGGTAGTGAGATGCTTCCTTTCCCCAAAACCACTGAGGCATGCCAGCAGCAGGGAAATAGAAGCCTTCCCCAGAAATCCCATCTGGGGTCTGGAGATGTTTGTTTCCCACAGCAAACCAGCTATGGTCTCCTCCATCTGTGCCCTCTTCCCCTGCAATGCAAATGCATCAGGTGTATCTTCCATCCGCCCCATGGCACCATCCCCACTGGGCTGGGGACCAAAGGCAGAACTCTCGGGATGCCCCTACCCCCTGCCACTAGGGTGCAAGATGGCAGCCTCCATGGGACAATCCCCGAAAAACCACCCCCCAACCCGCTGAGAATGCTGATCTTGAATGCAGGCAGACGCACTGCCCCCACAGTCAGCTGGCGGGCACTCCCCGCTCCACGGAAGGGGAGGTCAGCCGCCGGGGCCGCTGCAGGGGCAGCCGGTCGGGGATGGTCCGAGCTCGAACAAGCCGCCGGTTCCAGGGCAGTCTCTGACGCCGACACGGAGGACAGAGTCTCCAACAACAGCAGAACCTGCTGGGGCAGCCGGTGCGAGCGGCGGGGGGGGCCGGAACCGGGGAGGGAATCACGCTGGATGTAGGAGCGGCCGTGGGCTGCTCTGAGGGTCCCGCAGGTTCGGCACCGTCTTCAACACCATCCTGAACAGGGACCGTCTCGGCTTGAGGCGGCGGGAAGGCCAGTGAAAGCGGTGGGGGGGCCGAAGGGGCTGGTGCCACCCCCCATCTCTGAGCGGGACGGGGTCCGAGAGACCGGCGGTGGCAGGCTCGTCCACTCCCATCCCCCCTGCGGGGGAGAAATGGGGGAAAGAGAGCAGTCCATCTGCGCAGGCTCTGGAGAAAGAGTAAAAAAAACTTCTTCTCGTGGCGAAGTTTCAGCCCCCCCCCACCGTGAAGCAGGGGGGACTGGGAAGCCCCAACTCATCCCCCACCGGCTCTTCTCCCACTGGGGACGGTGGAAACGGGGCCTGCCCATAGCAGTAAGAAATCCATAGAGAAACAGCTGCTCTCCGTTTCAAAACTGGGAAGAGCTTTTTAAATGCTGGGTAGACAGGAGGAAAAACGCACCCCTGACTCCAGACAAAGTGGAAAATGGAGTCCATGCATTCCCACACAAAAACATCCAAAGCGTATAGGACATCAGTAAAGAACCCAAAAAGCTTTGCCCATCAAAAAACCTCATAGAGATCTGTTTTTAACAAAAAAAAATCCGTCCTCTTCACCCCATCTCTGCCAGAGGGCAATAAGGCTCTCCTCTGAAGGAGAGAACTTGAACCTCTTCCTCCAAGGCATGTGTCTTCCATACGAACAGCCACAAGCTACGAAGGGCTGATTCATCAGGAAGGGAAAAGCCAACAATACCTTTTGAAAGAGTCCAGCTTGCTCTGGCCCGCTCCACGGTTCTGCTGCTCTTTCCGAACATCTCCTGGAGGGTTTTCAGGTTCTCTTTGTGGTCAGCCTTGGCTGTGAACTCTGTCCAAATCAGGATCTTCAGTTCTTCAGCTCCTGGCTTGAATCCACTTCTGTGGTCACTTCAAAGCAAACATCAAATGCTACACATACAGGATTTTACCCAGTGCAGCAATTTGCTCCTCTGGTCTTATCAAATTAACTTTTGCTCTGACACGAGGGGTCACCGAATATTACAGCGCCCTGATGAGGTCTTCAGGGGTGAGAGAAGTGGACGAGAATCTTGTTGATGATCAGAATGCTGTATTTATTGATATATGATATATAATACATTATAACTATACTAAAAAGAGTAAGGAGAGAAGTTGCAGAGGCTACTAAGCTAAGAATAGCATGGAAGAGAATGAATAACAAAGTTCTGTGTCCAGCAGAAAGCAAGGACAAACTCTTTCTGTGAGTGGTCAGCAAATCCAAACACTCACAGAAGCCCAATCACCTGTTACATTCCACACCAGCCGATAACAGTTGTTTACATTCTTCTTCTGGGGCCTCAGCTTCCCAGAAGATGAACAAATCCCGAAGAAAGGATTTCTATGAAAAAATGTCTGCGACATCTCACCTTTCTAAATTGTATAAATTAAAAAGAAAAATGCTGATGTGAAATGAACAGAAAATTTCTTCACCTGTAAAATATACAATACTAACAAATCACTAAAACAATCCTACAATCTAAGAAAATGCAAAAAACAATGCAAAGAGAATTCAAGTCCAAGCAGCTGAGTTTCAGGAACAGTCCATGAGCTGAAGTTGTTTCCCTTGGACAAATCGGAGAGTCCTTTTTGGTCCTGAAACAGACTTCTGCAAAAGTCCCATCAATAGTTATCACAAACCATTGACAGTCTTACAACAATTTCAAACAATTTCAAACAATTTGAACAACTTTTAGAATGTCCTTTTCTGGCCCTTCAATGCTTCAGTGCTTCAGAGCTGCTGCCCGCTATTTTCAATCTTTTTTATTTAATTTTTTTAATTTTTTTTTTTAATCGAAAAGGAAAAGAGCAGCAGCCGAGGAGAGCAGTGCCAGAGAAGGAAAAGCCCTGGGGGCCCTGGCCCATGATGGACCAGGGCCCTCAGGACTGGCCCACAAAGGGGGGGCCAGGACTGGTAGGAGAAACCGCAACCCCCAGAAACATCAGGAGGCCAAGTGATGGCCTTGGCCCAAACCGCTGCACCTCTTACATTCCACACCAGCTGATAACAATTGTTTACATTCTTCTTCTGGGGCCTCAGCTTCCCAGAAGATGAACAAATCCCAAAGAAAGGATTTCTATGATAAAATGTCTGCAACACTCCTGTGGCGAGTGAATGTCAAGAAAGATGGTGTAAGGGGAAAGACAGCAGTGCTGGGTGGGGACAACAAAGGCCCTGGTGAACAAATCAGAGAGGAGCAGGGAGAAGAGGGGGTGTCAAGGAACAGGCAGGGTGTACTTATTGCTGCTCCCACGGCTGGATCTGTGCTGGTGGGGTGGAGAGTGCCTCTGATTCGTGCAGAAAAACCAGCTCAGCTGGTCGGCAGGGACACAGGGCAGAGTCCCGAGGCTGCTCTGGGACCTAGTTCCTGCCAGGCAGACCTGCACTGTGCTCAGCCTGGGCAACCTGAGCACTGCCTTGTCTTGCAATGGGCACAGATGTTGCATCCTTCCTTCCTTCCTTCCTTCCTTCCTTCCTCCTTCCTTCCTTCCTTCCTTCCTTCCTTCCTTCCTTCCTTCCTTCCTTCCTTCCTTCCTTCCTTCCTTCCTTCCTTCCTTCCTTCCTTCCTTCCTTCCTTCCTTCCTTCCTTCCTTCCTTCCTTCCTTCCTTCCTTCCTTCCTTCCTTCCTTCCTTCCTTCCTTCCTTCCTTCCGCCTCACTTCCTTCCGCCACTTCCTTCCGCCACTTCCTTCCGCCACTTCCTTCCTTCCGCACTTCCTTCCTTCCGCCACTTCCTTCCTTCCGTCACTTCCTTCCTTCCGCCACTTCCTTCCTTCCGCCACTTCCTTCCTTCCGCCACTTCCTTCCTTCCGCACTTCCTTCCTTCCTTCCTTCCTTCCTTCCTTCCTTCCTTCCTTCCTTCCTTCCTTCCTTCCTTCTTCCTTCCTTCCTTCCTTCCGCCACTTCCTTCCTTCCTTCCGCCACTTCCTTCCTTCCTTCCCGCCACTCCTTCCTTCCTTCCTTCCTTCCTTCCTTCCTTCCTTCCTTCCTTCCTTCCTTCCTTCCTTCCTTCCTTCCTTCCTTCCTTCCTTCCTTCCTTCCTTCCTTCCTTCCTTCCGCCACTTACCTTCCTTCACTTCCTTCCTTCCTTCCGCCACTTCCA